>NC_057794.1:181772692-181871505 GCF_018294505.1 Triticum aestivum
GACGGTCAGCCTCGCGAGCCTCTTCCAAGGCTCGCGAGCGGGCTTGATGGGCGATCTTGAGGGATGCCTCGGCCTTCGCATTCTCGAGGTCGCGCTGATAGCGACCGAGGTTGACTGCCACCCTCAGCTTGCACCGCTCCTCCACCAGCCGGAGACCTTCATCCTCAAGACGCGAGTCGACACCAGCGAGCTCTTCACCGAGGTGGCTCATTGCGCCCATAGCCTCGTGGAAGAGCTCATGGCGGACTACGCTCCGCCCGCGCTCGAGCTCGAACGCTCAACACGCCTCGTCCTCCACCTCGGGGGATGCGGGCAGAGTGCCAAGTGGTGCGCTACCTCCCGGCAGGGGGCTGACTCCGCGCCTGATGCCGGCCCGTCCTCACGAGGAGCCCAAGCTGATCGGGGCTTGCCGCTTGAAGAGGAACCAAAGATCAAAGTCAACCAGCGGATGTCCATGAGCAAGGGAGGAGTCTTGGGAACGCCGACCCAGCTCCACACCAGACCGTGGAGGAGGGATGGCCAAACCACGGAGTCAGTGCGCCATGATGGCGGGGACGCTCCCCCGACCGACCCCGCTCCAGGGGCGGCAGGCAGGCCAAGAATGCTCAAGGCCGATGGGGGAGTCAATGAAGGAGGAGGCCGCCTCTCAGAAGGCGCAACAGCTTTAACGGAGGGAGCCCTGAAGGACAGACGTCAGGACAAGAAGACCACACGCAAGAAGCCACGACAATAAGATGTTTACGTGTCAATGGCAATGTACTTTCGCCACTTCAACGGCCCGAAGATATTGCTGCCGCTGGGGGACCCCTTCCTCTTGCGGAGCTCCTCGAAGTCCACACAAAGACGACCGAAGCGCTGGACGTGACAGCCGGTGCGTGGAGGAGCCAAAGAAGGACTGAGAGGGATGGCTTCAGGGGAGCCCGGTCGTGGCAAGCAGCCCAGCGCCCTCTCGCTGCAACCTCCCGAGGCTCCTAGAGCCTCATCCTCGGGAGCCGCACGCCGCGGCTCCTCTGCAACCGACGCCTCAGGACGGGGGTCACAGGCCCTCAAGGACGACGCCCCCAGATCACCACTCGGCATGTGATCCTCAGCACTCGAGCCACCGGCCCCCGTCGGAGCTCGCTCTCCCGCATCGTCACCTGGGGCGAGCTCGGCACCGACGGCGAGGAAGGGAACCACGACGACGGGGTTCTCGCGGGGCCCCACTAAGCCGATTGGGCGCAGCCCCCACTCATTAAAGGAAGGCATGCTTGCGGCAAATGCGGCTTTGTTCTCGCAGTGGTACAACATGCAGCTATTCTTGGGCATCTCATCAGGCAGGGGGGCACCCGATAGGACCATGAGCATTGTTTGCCGTGCCGCAAGAGGAAGCCCCTTCTCCTGAAACCTCATGTTGTCCTGGCTATGAAACAAGTCCGACATAGGGTGGGAGTGGCGCTGAAGCGGAGCGACTCGGCTCCTGACGAACTCCTTCACCACCATGGGCGCAGTCACGTTGAGGTCCTTCAACCACCTCAGCCTAGCCCAGACGGGGGCAAGGCAGGGGATCGTGAGCTTCTGATGGCCCCAGCCGGAGTTTGGAACAGCGGGCCCCACCGGAACTTGGAGCAGAGGGCTGAGCACACCGGCGTCAACAAACACCCATCGAATACGGAACTCGCTCGTGGATGAAGGAAGCTCGAAGTCGATCCCCACACCCGCCGTCACGGCCACGGCCTGGAAGCTCACGCACCCCGAGCTCTGCCGGGGATCGGTGAGATGCAACAGGAAGAAGTGACGGAGGAGTGCCACGGAAGGAGCGATGCCCACCATGGCCTCACACAAGAAGGCGAAGACGGCAAGAAGGGTCACAGATTGAGGGTCGAGATGGAGCATGTGGATCTGATAATGCTCGAGCACCACATTGAAGAAGGCGTAGAAGGGAGGAATCAGGCCAGCCCAGAGGGCCTCTATGAAGATCAGAACCTCGGTTACTGCCCGAGCCATGCGAGCATGGGACGTGGGCCAAGCCACAGTCTCTCCCCACTCGTTGAAACTAGAGGCAAGCATGGGGCGCACCTTGTCCATGGCCTCATTGTTGAGCACCCGAGGCCGGTCGAGCGCCGGCTCAAAGGATGGAGGCGCAGTTGGCGGAGACAGAGGTTTCTTCCCCTTTCGACTTGTTTCGACGCCATGGCGGTGAAGCAGGCGGAGCGCAAGTCAGTCTGGGAGGGCAGAGCAAGGCCTTGAGGAAGCGGGGAGATTGGAAGAGCCAGGCGTGGCGAAGGATGAATAACTGTGTAAGAGGTGGGGGCCGCATAGCTAGGCAGATTCAAAGGCAGCATGGGGAAGCGGAGACGCCCACGTCCAATCAACCGCCACGCGTCAACCGAGGCCGCATGCTTTTGGGGGCCCGCGGTGCTCCGTACTTGACCCTTGGCTTCGCCGCGAAGCCAAGCGCAAGTGCACCTTGGGCCCGGGGGCTACTGTCGGCGTTCTGGGAACGGGGGTCCCCAGACTTGCCTGCCTGCGGCCCGTGGCGTGGCAAAGCCAGCAGGCCGTACGGCCCATCTTCATCAACAAAGCATCCAAGACCCTCGCGAGGGGCCAAGCCTCGCGAGGCGGACGACACAAGACTTCCTCTGGAGTGACCTAGTCGGGAAGGCTCACATGGGGTGGAGATAACAAGGCGAGGCAAACCTCACGAGGCTCTCATGACGTGAGCCATGACGATCGACACCAGGCGGGCGCCAGCGTGCGCAGCGTCCTTGTTTCCTCTTTGGTGCTAAGGAGGCCAACATAGGCGAGGAGTACCGAGGCATCAGGCAAAGGTTGCCATATCGGTGCAACAAGACCAAGACCAGAAGGACGGCAAGACGGAGGTCATTATGGAGCCCAAGATAGCGTCACCACCAGAGCCTTTCGCAGGCGGAGACCACCTTTGTCAAGAAAGCTTGTACTAGCTGCCCCCTTCAAATTTGCCCGCCGTTGTTGGCTCCCTTCCCGCTCAATATTTGGGAAGAGGACCAGGGCCTCTATAAAAGGACTAGCCACCACCATAGGCGGGGGATCCAAAAGATCATCCCCACACACACAAGTTAGCCAAGCACGAGAACACCTCACCCTCAGGAGGCTGTTCTTCCCCTTGTATTATTCATCATCAGCCCAAGAGGCAATCCACCACCACCACACTGGAGTAGGGTATTACACCACAACGGTGGCCCGAACTAGTATAAATCTTGTGTCTTTCTGTGTTGCGAGTTCGTCGAGTTCGTCCGCGAGATCTTAGTGAGCTAGGGCGTAGATCGGTGGGAGGAAAAGACTTCGCGCGCACCCCAGTGTTCGAACCTTAAGGGTTTGCCGGAACCCCACATCTGACATATTGTATTCCCTTTTTTCAATCCATGCTTAATTCACCTCATGCTTATAATCAAAATAAAGCTTTTACTAAACATATTGTTGATGCTATGATGAAATTGTTTGGAGAAAAACTTGAGTTGGAAGTTTCTATCCCTAGAAAGTTTTATGATGCGCGGGAACCTACTATTAAGATTATAATTAAAGATTGTGAGTGTAATGCTTTGTGTGATTTGGGTGCTAGCGTTTCCACTATTCCAAAAACTCAATGTGATGTGCTAGGTTTCCATAAATTTGATGATTGTTTTTTGAATTTGCATCTAGCAGATTCCACTATTAAGAAACCTATGGGAAGGATTAATGATCTTATTGTTGCAAATAGGAATTATGCGCCCGTAGATTTTATTGTGCTTGGTATAGATTGCAACCCTAGATGTCCTATTATTCTTGGTAGACCTTTCCTTAGAACCATTGGTGCAATTATTGATATGAAAGAAAGAAACATTAGATTTCAATTTCCGTTAAGGAAGGTGTTGGGGATATTACTAGTGGATATAACCCGCCCAGGAGGGGTCGGGTTATCCTAATGGCAGTTCACAAAACCAAGCCCGTGAATATGTTGAAGATGGCGGTTCATATCGTAGGCTTGTTAAAGGGCCCAAAGCCCAAAGGCGGCTTAAGGCCCGTAAGTGTAAACCGCCATGTATATGTGACTTGTATTGTAAGGCATGTAAGATAAGTCATCGGGCCGGACACATTTGTATGAGCCGGCCGGGACTCTGTAAGCCGCGGGGCGTTAATCCATGTATGTAAGGGGACGACCCGGCAGCGGCTTAGGGCAAGAAACAATAGATCGAAAGCCAGGCTAAGCGTATTCTCTCCCTGGTAATCGAAACCCTAGCAATACCACCTCAAACTGGATTAGGCTTTTGCCTTCACCGTAAGGGGCCGAACCAGTATAAACTCCTCGTGTCCTTTGTCCCGTTTAAACCCCTTTAAGCTAACTATGTCGCAATGGCTCCAGAACTAAGTCCTTCCACTAGGACATCTGCCGTGGCAATTCCATGAAAGTTGGCGCCCACCGTGGGGCTTGCGCATGGTGGTTTTGAGTTGTTGAAGGGCAACTTTGAAGGGATCAAGGGATACGTTGTGGGCCGGATGACCAAGAGTCATCGCGGCAAGCTCTACATCGACGACGCAGGCTGGGGCCCCGAGGCCAGCTCAATTGAGTACGGGTACCGGGTCCCCTTCGACGGAATCCACATCTCCATCGGCAAGATCGGCGAACCGGGCCCTAAGCCGGACATCTGCACCTACTTCATCGAGGCGGCTCAGCATGCACGACCCGCCCGGGTGCTACCCGCTGTGAAGCGTGCCTTTGTTGGATTTATCCAAGGGGCTGAATTAGAGGGCTCTGTGTCTGGCGGTGAGACGACCATCTACTCTGATGGTGAATCGTCCACGGGCGAGACCGGCTCAATGTATCAACTACAAGACGAACGGCTTGGGGGCTATTCCGATGGTGATAGTATTCCAGACCCCTATGATCCGCCGAACAGGGTGGCGATTTTCATGGCTGGCACCCAGCCAGTTCTTGGTTCAACAGCTGCCGCGGCTATGACTTCCAGCGCAGCGGCGGTAACGACAGCGGGTGCTGGCGGATCAGCATGCCCGCTGGTTCAAGTTTTAACAGATCTTTTAGAGGCTCTGGCAACTCTGATGGAGGTGGAGGTAACCCCGGACAACCAGGAACAACATAAGGTGGATGTAGCTAAACTGCGCGATGAGATAGTGCAAGCCAAGGTAGAGCTGGCGCCGGAGAATGCTAGGATGACCGCAGAGTGGGCCGTTTTGAACGCTCAAGCCCAGCAAATTCAAGCGGACTCATACCAGCTCATGGTGGATCAGAACGCTTCAAACGAAGTCTTGAGGAGAAAGCACCGGAGTCGTCTGCCTTTGGTTTATGAGTCGAGGATACTCTTCAGCACATTGGGAGCAGGGGCTAGTAACCCACTGGTGATAAACCAGATGGCTGAAGCACCAGGGGGTGGAGCGCCGGTTCAGCCACACGTGACAGGTTCTCCACATGTGAATAATACCCCACCTCATCATGTGGTGACGCCGCTGGGTCATTATTCCACCCCTTTGGACAATATGATTGCTGCAGCTACGCGATTGGCGGCTTTGCCAGTCGAGGGCGAGACTCCGATGGCCATTGAAACCCGAAGGGCTAGGGAACTTCTTCAAACAGCGCTAGTACAGCAGCAAGCTTATTCTTATAGTCATGACCGGATTCATTCGACCCCTCATCCAAGCCGGAGCTACAGTAGGCACATAGAATCGCTAGCAGTTTCGAGTACTGAGCAGCGCCATAACCAGCCTCGTGGGCATGACCCGGTGCGCAATGGTGCCGAGGCACATAATTTGGTGGACTAGGGCAGAGCGCGCCGAGAGGCCGAGCTGGCGGCTCAGCTGGCAGCTCATCAGCATGCGCCAGTTTACCCGACAACTTCAATTGAGGTAGGTGTGACTTCTAGGGCTTGGGATGTGCCGTGTTTAACGGCGGCTCTGCGAAATGAGCGTTTGCCCAAGGATTTCAAGGGCCCTCATAAGGTGCCTAATTACACAGCAGATCAGCCCCCTGAGGCTTGGGTGGAGAGTTATGAGATGGCTATGGAGATGCTGGATGTTAGTGAAGGTACATATGCTAAGTATTTCACCATGATGCTGGAAGGGATGTCTCACACTTGGTTGAAAGGGCTGCCCGCCAACTCCATTGGGTCGTGGGCAGAGCTGAAGGCCCGTTTTATCCAAAATTTCAAAGATACGTGCAAGCAGCCTATGTCGATCATGGATTTAGTTTCTTGTGTTCAAGTTGAGGGCGAGTCAACAACTAGCTGGGTACGCCCGGTCTCGACCATCATACATTCTTTAGATAATATCAACGTCGGCTCAACGATTTTAACGTTGGATAAGAATTGCCGTTTCCTTCCACTCACGCAGAAGCTTGGGCAGCTTAAATGTCATTGCAGTTACATGGGTGAGCTCATGGCGGGTCTTGTAAAGTATGCCGACTCTGATAGTACCAAGGACCCCGACTCCGAGGATGAACGATCAGGAAAGGGAAAGAAGAGTAGCGGTATGAGAGGACAGCAGTACAACCCGGCCAATCAGGGCGGTAAAGGTAAGCATAAAGCTGATGATTTTGTGGCTAACACCGGTGCACGGAATTATAACCAGCATCGTAAGGGGGGACCGGCTCAAAGGACAAAATTTGACCTTGAAGCGATAATGAATCAACCATGTCCGAAGCACAGGACAGAGGAGAAGCCGTCTACCCATCTGTGGAAGGATTGCAGCATTATGAGGTACTTCAGGGAGTCTTTCCAACACAACCATGGTCCGATGGCGGTTCAGGGTCCGCCCTCATGGTCTGGGTCATGGAGGCGGCGGCTTGATACGTCTCCAACATATCTATAAGTTTTGATTGTTCCATGTTATTATATTATCTCTTTTGGATGTTTAATGGGCTTATTTATACACTTTTATATTATTTTTGGGGCTAACCTACTAACCCAAGGCCTAGTGCAAATTGCTATTTTTTTGCCTATTTCAGTGTTCCGCAGAAAAGGAATATCAAACGGAATCCAAACGGAATTAAACCTTCGGGAGAGTTATTTTTGGAACAAACATGATCTAGGGGACTTGGAGTAGACGTCAAGAAAGAAATGAGGTGGCCACGAGGCAGGGAGGCGCGCCTGCCCCCTTGGGTGCACCCCCACCCTCGTGGGCCCCCCGCAGCTCCACCGACCTACTTCTTCCTCCTACATATATTCATATACCCTGAAAACATCCAGGAGCACCACGAAACCCTATATCCACCGCCGCAACCTTCTGCACCCAAGAGATCCCATCTTGGGGCCTTTTTCGGAGCTCCGCCGGAGGGGGAATCGATCACGGAGGGCTTCTACATCAACACCATAGCCTCTCCGATGATGTGTGAGTAGTTTACCACAGACCTTCGGGTCCATAGTTATTAGCTAGATGTCTTCTTCTCTCTCTTTGGATCTCAATACAATGTTCTCCTCGATCTTCTTGGAGATTTATTCGATGCAATTCTTTTTGCGGTGTGTTTGTTGAGATTCGATGAATAGTGGGTTTATGATCAAGTTTATCTATGAACAATATTTGATTCTTCTCTGAAATCTTTTATGTATGATTGGTTATCTTTGCAAGTCTCTTCGAATTATCAGTTTGGTATGGCCTACTAGATTGATCTTTCTTGTGTTGCAAACTATCATAGAAAGTGCATTGAATACTATGAGAAGTTTGATACTTGATGATTGTTTTGAGATATAAAGATGGTGATATTAGAGTGTGCTAGTTGAGTAATTGTGAATTTGATAAATACTTGTGTTGAAGACTGCAAGTCCTGTAGCATGCACGTATGGTAACCGTTGTGTAAAAAATTTGAAACATGAGGTGTTCTTTGATTGTCTTCCTTATGTGTGGCGGTCGGGGATGAGCGATGGTCTTTTCCTACCAATCTATCCCCCTAGGAGCATGTGTGTAATGCTTGGTTTTTGATGACTTGTAGATTTTTGCAATAAGTATGTGAGTTCTCTATGACTAATGTTGAGTCCATGGATTATACGCACTCTCACCTTTCCATCATTGCTAGCCTCTTCGGTACCGTGCATTGCCCTTTCTCACCTTGAGAGTTGGTGCAAACTTCGCCGGTGCATCCAAACCCCATGATATGATACACTCTATCACACATAAACCTCCTTATATCTTCCTCAAAACAGCCACCATACCTACCTATTATGGCATTTCCATAGCCATTCCGAGATATATTGCCATGCAACTTTCCAGCATTTCATTTATGACACGCTTCATCATTGTCATATTACCTTGCATGACCATGTAGTTGACATCGTATTTGTGGCAAAGCCACCATGCATAATTTATCATACATGTCACCCTTGATTCATTGCCCTTCCCGGTACACCACCGGAGGCATTCATATAGAGTCATATTTTGTTCTAGTATCGAGTTGTAATCATTGAGTTGTAAATAAATAGAAGTGTGATGATCATCATTAATAGAGCATTGTCCCAAATAAAAAAAGAAAAAAAGCCAAAAAAAGGAAGGCCCAAAATAAAATAAAAAAGGAAATAAAAAGGGACAATGCTACTATCCTCTTTTTCCACACTTGTGCTTCAAAGTAGCGCCATGATCTTTATGATAGAGAGTCTCTTGTTTTGTCACTTTCATATACTAGTGGGAATTTTTCATTATAGAACTTGGCTTGTATATTCCAACAATGGGCTTCCTCAAATGCCCTAGGTCTTCGTGAGCAAGCAAGTTGGATGCACACCCACTTAGTTTCTTTTGTTGAGCTTTCATACATTTATAGCTCTAGTGCATCTGTTGCATGGCAATCCCTACTCCTTGCATTGACATAAATTTATGGGCATCTCCCTAGCCCTTTGATTAGCCGCGTCAATGTGATACTTTCTCCTTTTTTGTCTTCTCCACATAACCCCCATCATCATATTCTATTCCACCCATAGTGCTATACCTATGGCTCATGCTCATGTATTGCCTGAAAGTTGAAAAAAGTTTGAGATTACTAAAGTATGAAACAATTGCTGGGGTTGTCATCGGGATTGTGCAAGATGAGGGCATTCTTGTGTGACGAAAATGGAGCATGACCAAACTATATGATTTTGTAGGGATGAACTTTCTTTTGCCATGTTATTTTGAGAAGACATGATTGCCTAGTTAGTATGCTTGAAGTATTATTATTTTTATGTCAATATTAAACTTTTGTCTTGAATCTCTCGGATCTGAATATTCATGCCACAATAAAGAAAATTACATTGAGAATTATGCTAGGTAGCATTCCACATCAAAAATTCTGTTTTTATCATTTACCTACTCGAGGACGAGCAGTAATTAAGCTTGGGGATGCTTGATACGTCTCCAATGTATCTATAATTTTTGATTGTTCCATGCTGTTATATTATCTGTTTTGGATGTTTAATGGGCTTATCTATACACTTTTATATTATTTTTGGGACTAACCTACTAACCCAAGGCCCAGTGCAAATTGATGTTTTTTGTGCCTATTTCAGTGTTTCGCAGAAAAGGAATATCAAACAGAATCCAAACGGAATGAAACCTTCGGGAGAGTTATTTTCAGAACAAACATGATCTAGGGGACTTGGAGTAGACGTCAAGAAAGAAACAAGGTGGCCACGAGGCAGGGAGGCGCGCCTGCCCCCCTGGGCGCACCCCCACCCTCGTGGGCCCCTCGCAGCTCCACCGACCTACTTCTTCCTCCTATATATATTCATATACCCCGAAAACATCTAGGAGCACCACGAAACCCTAGTTCCATCGCCGCAACCTTCTATACCCAAGAGATCCCATCTTGGGGCCTTTTTCGGAGCTCCGCGGGAGGGGGAATCGATCACGGATGGCTTCTACATCAACACCATAGCCTCTCCGATGACGTGTGAGTAGTTTACCATAGACCTTCGGGTCCATAGTTATTAGCTAGATGGTTTCTTCTCTATCTTTGGATCTCAATACAATGTTCTCCTCGATCTTCTTGGAGATCTATTCGATGTAATTCTTTTTGCGGTGTGTTTGTCGAGATTCGTTGAATTGTGGGTTTATGATCAAGTTTATCTATGAACAATATTTGATTCTTCTCTGAAATCTTTTATTTATGATTGGTTATCTTGGCAAGTCTCTTTGAATTATCAGTTTGGTTTGGCCTACTAGATTGATCTTTCTTGCAATGGGAGAAGTGCTTAGCTTTGTGTTCAATCTTGCGATGTCCTTTCCCATTGACAGCAGGGGCAGCAAGGCACGTATTGTATTGTTGCCATCGAGGATAAAAAGATGGGGTTTATATCATATTGCTTGATTTTATCCCTCTACATCATGTCATCTTGCCTAATGCGTTACTCTGTTCTTATGAACTTAATACTCAAGATGCATGCTGGATAGCGGTCGATGTGTGGAGTAATAGTAGTAGATGCAGGATCATTTCGGTCTACTTGTCGCGGACGTGATGCCTATATACATGATCATGCCTAGATATTCTCATAATTATGCATTTTTCTATCAATTGCTTGACAGTAATTTGTTCACCCACCATAATACTTATGCTATCTTGAGAGAAGCCACTAGTGAAACCTATGGCCCCTGGGTCTATATTTTATGATATAAGTTTCCAATCTATTTTATTTTGCAATCTTTACTTTCCTATCTATATCATAAAAATACCAAAAATATTTATCTTATTATCTCTATCAGATCTCACTCTCGTAAGTGACCATGAAGGGATTGACAACCCCTTTATCACGTTGGTTGAGAGGTTCTTATTTGTTTGTGTAGGTACGAGGGACTTGCGTGTTGTCTCCTACTAGATTGATAGCTTGGTTCTCAAAAACTGAGGGAAATACTTACGCTACTTTGCTGCATCACCCTTTCCTCTTCAAGGGAAAACCAACGCAGTGCTCAAGAGGTAGAACGGCTCAAATTCTGGGTTTCATGTCCAAGGCAATCAAGGCAGTTACAACCAGCAGAATATTCAGGGAAATCAGCAGCAGCAACAGTCTGGTTATCATAGCAACCCGAAGTAATTGAATAGTGGACAGTACCATGTCTTCACCACTAGCTTGTGTAAGCGGGATCAGAAGCTTCATAAGAGGGTGGTGAATGCTATCGAGCTAGCGGTGCCGCGTTACTTGCGGTGGTCGGAGCAGCCTATTGTGTGGAGTCGTGAGGATCTCCCGCCCCGGGTTGACAATCCGGGTCACCTAGCTCTAGTGGTGGAGCCTCAGGTTGGGGGCTATAAATTTACTAAGGTGCTCATGGATGGAGGCAGCAACATTAATATACTTTACTATGAAACCTTCCGTCGGATGGGATTGACCGACAAAAATCAAGCCGTCAAACACCGTTTTTCATGGTGTGGTGCTGGGCAAGTCGGCATATCCAGTGGGTAAGAAATCTTTGGAGGTTGCTTTTGGAGACAGGCATGACTCTAGATCTGAGACCTTGACTTTCGAGGTAGTTAAAATCAAGAGTCCTTATCATGCTCTATTTGGGCGGCCGGCTTAAGCTAAGTTCATGGCGAGGCCTTGTTATGTTTATTTGCAGTTTAAGATGCCAGGTTACAAGGGTACCATCACAGTGCATGGGAGTCGCAAGGTGGCATTGGAGTGTGAAGACGGCGATGCTGCTTACGCTGAGTCTGTCTGTGCAACGGAGGAGCTGAAATTTTACAAAGATAATGTTGACCCGGCGGACATGACGTCTTTGAAAAAGCCAACCACAGTGCATGATCCTTTGCTAAAGTTTAAGTCGGCAGATGACACTAAAATGGTTGATTTTGTTCCTGGCGACTCACCTAAGTAGTTCATCATCAATGCTAATCTGGATCCGAAATAGGAAAGCGCGCTCATCGAGTTCATCCGTGAGAACTGGGACATCTTTGCGTGGAAGCCTTCAGACATGCCAGGTGTACAAAGGGAACTTGCTGAGCACACACTTAATATTGATCCTAAGTTTAAGCCGGTCAAGCAATTCCTCTGTCGTTTTAATGGGGAGAGGCGGAAGGACATTGGTGAAGAAGTGGCCCGGCTCTTGGCGGTCGGTTTATCATTGAAGTTTTTCATCCTGAGTGGTTGGCTAACCCGGTATTGGTGCTTAAGAAGAACGACACTTAGCGAATGTGTGTGGATTACACGGACTTAAACAAGGCTTGTCCGACTGATCCGTTTGCTCTCCCTCATATTGATCAAATCATTGATGCTACGGCGGGTTGTGAGCGTTTGAGTTTTTTGGATGCTTATTCTGGTTATCATCCGATCAAGATGGCAGTTAAGGACCAGGAGAAGACAACTTTCATTACTCTGTTCGGAGCCTTCTGCTATGTGTCCATGCCTTTAGGGCCCAAGAGTGCCCAGGCGACTTACCAGCGGTGTGTGCAAAATTGCCTTCACAATCAGATCAGGCGTAATGTTCATGCTCATGTAGATGACACTGTGGTGAAGTCCAGGAAGAAGGAGACCCCGATTGATGATTTGAAGGAGACGTTTGACAATCTCCGGGTCTATAAAATGATGCTTAACCCGGCCAAGTGTGTTTTTGGTGTACCGGCGGGTAAGCTTTTGGGTTTTTTTGTTTCAGGCCGAGGTATTGAAGCTAACCCAGAGAAAATCAAGGATATTAGTTCCCTGGCTAAGCCAAAGTGTGTTAATGATGTCCAACGCTTGGCGGGTCAGATAGCGGCTTTGAGCCGGTTCATAAGCCGCTTAGGAGAAAAGGCTATTCCTCTGTATCAGATGATGAAGAAGACAGATGATTTAGTCTGGAGTGATGCGGTTAATGAGGCATTTGAGGCACTTAAGAAGCAACTGGTTGAGCCACCGGTTCTTGCTGCCCCTATTGATAAGGAGTCATTCCTGTTATGTGTGGCTGCCAATGGCCGGGCTGTCAGTGTGGCCATTGTGGTGGAAAGGAAAGAGGCAGGCAAAGAGTATCCGGTTCAACGACCAGTTTACTACATCAGCGAGGTACTTATTCAGTCCAAGAAGAGGTATCCGCATTGGCAGAAGCTTGTGTATGGGGTTTTCATGGCCAGCCGAAAGCTCAAGCAATATTTTCTGGGTCATCCCATTACTGTGGTTAGCTCTGCTCCTTTGGGGGATATCATCCAAAATAGAGAAGCCACCGGTTGGGTAGCCAAGTGGGCTATTGAGCTTGGACCCCACAGTTTAAAGTATGTGACTCGTACGGCCGTCAAGTCACAATCACCCGTGGATTTTATCAATGATTGGACAGAGTTGCAGACGCCTGAGGAAAAGCCAGATAACACATATTGGACTATTCACTTTGATGGATCTAAGCAGTTGGAGGGCTCGGGGGATGGAGTTGTCTTGACTTCCCCATGAGGTGCTAAATTTTCTTATGTTCTCTGGTTAATGTTCCCTTGTACTAACAATGCATCTGAGTATGAGGCCTTGCTCCACGGTCTTCGAATGGCTAAGGAGATGAACTTAAGCCGGGTGAGGTGCTTCGGCGACTCAGATCTGGTAGCTCAGCAGGTTTCTGGCACTTGGGATTCTAAGGATCCACTCATGGCGGCTTATCGTCGAGAGGTTGATGCCATTGTGGGTTACTTCAAGGGTTACCAAGTTGAGCATATTGATCGCATGAAGAATGAGGCGGCTGACACTTTAAGCCGGTTAGGGTCTCAGAGTAAGCCGGTGCCACCTAACACGTTCCACGATATTCTGCTTAACCCTTCGGTCAAATTACCTACAGAGGAGGATCTTGCTGTTCCTGACCCAAAAATACAATTGGTGGCGGCTCTTCATGCCATTCCTGATTGGACAGTTCCGTATTTGGCTTACATGACCCAGGGCGAGTTGC
The DNA here is from genome assembly GCF_018294505.1 of Triticum aestivum. Classification (NCBI taxonomy): domain Eukaryota; kingdom Viridiplantae; phylum Streptophyta; class Magnoliopsida; order Poales; family Poaceae; genus Triticum; species Triticum aestivum. The sequence goes on from NC_057794.1 coordinate 181,786,487, forward strand.
CTGAGGATGAAATTTTGGCCAGGCAGATAACCCGTCGGTCTAAGTCAACGACGATTGTCAATGGGGAGTTACACCATCGCAGTGTCACAGGGGCGTTTCCACATTGCGTCTCTCCTGAAGAAGGCTGTGAGATTATGCGAGAGATTCACGAAGGAGATTGTGGTCATCATGCCGACTCTAAATCTCTCGTAGCCAAGTCTTTTCATCATGGGTTTTTGAAAGTGCAACTATCCCTGGGTGGTTTTGGTAATTCTTAACAACATATAGCTCACTGAGCTAATGCTATTTTAAGATAAATATTTCAGGAAAGCTCAATGATTGGCATGGCATGGATTAGAAAGTGGACCCCTCAAAATGCTAAGGACAAAAGATTGGCTCAAGCTCAAAGCACAAGACTCTAAATTTTACTTTTAGTGATCCAAGATCACATTGAGTCCATAGGAAAAGCCAATACTATTAAAAGGGGGTGAGGTGTTTCTTAATGAGTTACTTGCTCAAAATGCTTAGTGATATGCTCCAAAAACCCTCAACTACTTTCTCATATCCACATATGTCCCAAACCAAAAGTCAAACTCGGCCCCACCGAAATCTTCTATCCGGCGCCACTGAGTTCACTTGACATAGCCACTGCCACAAACCCTAGTCACTTCGGTCTCACCGAGATGGGATTGCAACCTCTCTGTTTCCCTTCATAACGTTTCGGTCCAACTGAGATGAGCAATCGGTCCCACAGATATTGCAATCTAAACTCTCTATTTCCCCTTCGTAACGTTTTGGTCTAACCGAGATGAGCGTATCGGTCCCACCGAGTTTGCCTGATCAACTCTCTGTTTGTCTATTACCAAAATCGGTCCCACCGAGTTTGTGTAATCAGTCTCACCGAGATTACGTTATGTCCTAACCCTAATGGAATCAGTCCCACCGAGTTGACATGTCAATCCACCAAAAATCCTAACATTCACATTTTGAACTAAATCGGTCTGACCGAGTTTTATTATTTAGTCCCACCGAGTTTGGAGATTTGTGTGTAACGGTTAGATTTGTGTGGAGGATATATATACCCCTCCACCCACTCTTCATTCATGGACAGAGCCATCAGAACATGCCTACACTTCCAACATACATTTTCTGAGAGAGAACCACCTACACTTGTGTTGAGGTCAAGATATTCCACTCCAACCACATAAATCTTGATCTCTAGCCTTCCCCAAGTTGCTTTCCACTCAAATCATCTTTCTACCAAATCCAATCCTATGAGAGATAGTTGAGTGTTGGGGAGACTATCATTTGAAGCACAAGAGCAAGGAGTTCATCAGCAACACACCATCTATTACCTTTTGGAGAGTGGTGTCTCCTAGATTGGTTAGGTGTCACTTGGGACCCTCCGTCAAGATTGTGGAGTTGAACCAAGGAGTTGGTACGGGCAAGGAGATCGCCTACTTCGTGAAGATCTACCCTAGTGAGGCAAGTCCTTCGTGGGTGATGGCCATGGTGGGATAGACAAGGTTGCTTCTTCGTGGACCCTTCGTGGGTGGAGCCCTCCGTGGACTCGCGCAACCATTACCCTTTGTGGGTTGAAGTCTCCATCAACGTGGATGTACGATAGCACCACCTATCGGAAGCACGCCAAAAATCTCCGTGTCTACATTGCGTTTCCTCCCTCCAAACTCCTCCCTTTACCTTCAAATGCAATTGTTTTACATTCCGCTGCTATACTCTTAGAATTGCATGTGTAGGTTGATTACTTGAATTGTGCTAAGTTGCTAAAATCTGCCAAGACTTAAAATTGGGAAAAGGCTAGATTTTTATTTGGTCAAGTAGTCTAATCACCCCCCTCTAGACATACTTTCGATCCTACAAGTGGTATTAGAGCCTTGGTCTCCATTTGCATTGATTTCCATAACTTTTGGTGATCATAGCCTTGGTTTCACAACCTAGGAGAGTATGGCGTCTAGTGAGGGAAATTACCACCGTAGAGGTCCTTACTTTGATGGTACTAATTTTGCTAGTTGGAAGCATAAGATGAAAATGCATATTCTTGGACATAACCCCGCCGTTTGGGCTATTGTGTATATTGGCTTGCAAGGTGAATTCTTTGATGGGAGAGAACCGAACCGTGAAGCTACCACAGAAGAGTTGAAGATGCTGCAATACAATGCTCAAGCTTGTGATATTCTCTTCAACGGATTGTGCCTCGAAGAATTCAACAAAATTAGCCGTCCTGAGAATGCAAAGGAAATTTGGGACACTTTGATTGATATGCACGATGGTACCGACTCCGTCAAGGAATCCAAATTGGATGTGCTTCAAAGTCAACTTGACAAGTTCAAAAAGAAGGATGGTGAAGGTGTCGCTGAAATGTACTCTAGGCTTGCTCTCATCACAAATGAGATTGCCGGCTTAGGAAGTGAAGAGATGGCCGATAGATTCATCATCAGGAAGATCCGAAGAGCCTTGGATGGGAAATATGATACCGTGTGCACATTGATCCAAATGATGCCCAATTACAAAGATCTCAAGCCAACGGAAGTTATTGGAAGAATTGTTGCTCATGAGATGTCACTTAAGGATAGGGAAGAGCTTCACAACAAGTCAATTGGTGCTTACAAAGCCTCATGTGATGCTCCCACATCATCAAGTGAGAAACAAACCTTCAACGAAGAATTGAGCCTAATGGTGAAGAACTTCAACAAGTTCTACAAGAGTAGAAGCAAGGAAAGAAGTTCCAAGTCAAGGTCCTACAATGACAAAAGATCTTCAAGTCGTGAACGTAATTGCTACAATTGTGGAAGACCCGGACACTACTCCAATGAGTGTATGGCTCCCTACAAAATAAGAGAATATTCTCCCAAAAGAAGAAGTAGAAGAGAAGAATCACCACCAAGCGAGAGAATGAGTAGAGGTGACCGTTATGAACGAAGAACATCATGGAGAAGCAAGGATTCGGAAAGGAAGGACAAGTCATCAAAGAGCTACACAAAACAAAGACATCAAGCTCATGTTGGTGAATGGGTATCCGGCTCCGACTCCGACAATCACTCTGAGAGAAGTTATCACTCCGACTCCGAATATACTCAACATGAAGGTGTTTCCGGTCTAGCACTTGTGTCAACCAACTCCCACGACATATTTGACTCACCAAATGAAGGAATTGGAAGATGCTTCATGGCTAAAGGTCCAAAGGTAACACACCCCGAGTATGTTGATTTTAATAGTGACGAAGATGATTTTCTAGGAGATGATGATTTACTTGTTGACAACTCTAGTTATGAAAACTATGATGAACTTGCTATTAATCATGATAATCAAGATAAAATGAATAACAATGACAAGAAGGAGATTGGGCGTCTAACTAAAGAACTAAACACTCTTAAGTTAGCTCATGAAACTACCTTGGAAGATCATCGAGAACTTTTAAAGAATCATGAGAAGCTATGCTTTGAAAATCTCAACCTTGAGCAAGAGGATGAGTTCTTAAAAGCAATCAATGATGATCTTCGCAAGAAAAGTTCTTCTTACATTGCCAAGCGTTAACTCTTGTCTACTTACATGCCACAAGTTAAATCTAGCAACAACAAGAAGAAAGATTCTTCCTCTAGTAGTAACAACAATCATGCTAAATCCAATGTTGTTGCTTCTAGTAGTTCTCTTGATTCCACTAATGATTCTCTTAGCCAAGTTACACTTGAGAAAGAAAATAGCTTATTGAAGGGAATTATAGAGAAAAGTGTTTACATGAGTCTTGCCGGAAGCAAACAATTTGAGGAAATTGTATGCAAGCAAGGAACATACCGGAAGAATCAAGGTGTTGGTTTTGAACAAAAGTTCAATGCCAATGGAGTTGAGTGGGAAGAAGATCAATACCCCAAGACGAAGTTTGTTCCTCAACAAGAGAAGTATGATCCTACTTCTTTCCAAGGAACACAAGCTCAAGATGATCTTCCACCACAAGACCACAAGCTAAAAGGCAAGGACAAGCTTCAAGAGGAGATTGATGCATTTGAAGAAGCACCTAAGGCCTTGGTCAAGTGGGTTCCCAAGACTACATCAAGTTCCACTTCATCAAGTATGACTACAACTCCAAGGATTCCCATCAAGATGGTGTGGATCCCTAAGAAGAAGAACTAGAGAGTTCTTGAGGGTGACTCCGCCAACATACTTCTCTCTTATCATCTTGGCAAGGGCAAGTGCAAACAACTTCCATATCTTACACTAGTTCAAGGAGTCACAAACCCTCTTGTTGGTAAGACAAGGGACAAGGTAACCTAATGCATTCATGGACATCATCTCATGTGAATATCACTCTATGTCTATGGATATCGTTGTTTGTTCCTTGTGGGACTAACCCGTGTAGGTATTGAAAATGCAACTCACTCCAAAGGATTGCTCCGAATGATCTACATCAACATTGAGCATCTACATCTTCAACACCTACATGAAGTCATCATCGACAAAACCCAAGGTTAGTTCATCCCTCTTAGGGGGGATATCACATCTAGGAGGAGCTTTACTCTAATCAATTGAGCTAAAGCAACTTTAATGATGTGAGCACAACAATGCTTTTTGTAAAAGTGGCAACCCCACTTGTGCTTAAACGATGAGTATGACCTACGATCAAATGTTCTCATTTGACTCCTAAGTCAATATACTCATATATAGATGACCTAGTCATCGCCAAATTGCTTGATAGATGCTAGAGTGATTGTGCATGCTTTGTCACATATTTCATTTGTCATTTTATGGTGTGAGCATGTTGGATGCATATTTTACTCATTCGAGGACATCCATTTGTTTCTTTGATTGTTTAGCTTTTTCTCTTTTGCCAAATGGATGGACAAGAATGCCTAAGAACTCCCTCTAGCTATCTATGCTTTTCTCGTCTCAAACTCTATTCATGCTACATCACAAAGTTTGATCAAGTCAGATTCGAACCACTCTGTGTGAGGAGCACTTGGAGTCCCCGATTCGTCATAGACTTAAACTTCCAAAACCTCTTTGTGTATTTTGGTATGACCGAGTCATCCATTTCGGTCACACCGAGATCACTAAGTCGATCTAGGTTTTCAATCTCGGTGCAACCGATTTGAACTTTTCGGTCACACCGAGTTGCAGTAACCGCTTGCGATTCTGCGTCTCAGTGCCACCGAGTTGTTCCACTCGGTTACACCGACAGGGTCAGGCTATATAAACCAACGGGTGAGATTTTGGAAATTTCTTCAAAACCTCTCAGCCCGTGCGTATCCTGCTCTGCCGCCTCGGGTCTCCAGATTGTCTTCTCACCGCCAGCGACCTCCCGCCACTGGTTTCCATCGCCGTCAATGGAATTCTGCCCCTCCGTTGCCGCCGTAGCGAACTCCGCCAAACTAGGGTATGAGTTTGATCCTTTGTGCTATTATTTTCACTCTGATTTGTAGCACATTACTTTGCCATGATCATGACCACGTATGCAAACAATCCATCCAATGAAAAATTCCTTTAGGTTAGATTTGATTTGAAGATTTAGGGTTAGGTCTCCACTGAACTCATTTGGGACCGACCAAATTGTAGAAATCAGTCTCATCGATTTGGCTTAGGCCATTGCACTTGCACTTTCGGTCTGACCGAAAACTGCAAATCGGTGTGACCGAGTTCGATTCTTTGTGAAACCCTAGTAGTCTCGGTGCCACCGAACTATGACTCGTTTTGACCGAGTTCACTAGTTTTGGTTCCAAAAGCTGCTTCGGTATCACCGACTTTACAAATCGGTAGCTCCGAAATGCTTTCTGTGGAGAACTAAAACTAAGTTTTTAAGTCATCTCTTTTGCAAAAACTCTGCACTTTGTGATGCTCATCCACTCTACCTCATCTATATCTATTCATAGGGTCTGCTGTCAGTAAGTTTGCAGAGATGTCTGATCAAAGTGATAGTCCGAACAGGTCTGAAGAACAAGTGCAATTGAGTGAGGGCACTAGTCCCTCAAGTAGTTCTAATAATGGCAGCAGGAGCACACCAAGTAACTTGCCCAAAGCAGCCACCGGGTCAAGGAAGAAGAGAACCTCAGATTCTGAAGATGAGGACTATGTGGCTGTTGAGGAGGAAGTCAGCTCCAAGAAGAAGGTGCTGAAGAAATAATATGGGTCAGCTGCTACAACTAAGCCTGGCTTGCACAAGAAGGCCCCTGCCAAGAGGGTGCCAACCTTAAAGGTTAGATCCTCAACTGGTGAAACCTCCAAGCCAACTGGAGTGGCTGTTGGAGAAGGAAAGAAGAGGAAGGAAAGGGTTAAGAAGACCACTGCCAGAGTGCTTGGTAGATCCTCCATTATGAGCGATCCAGAAGAAGAGGAAGAGGATGATGCACCAGCACCCAAAGCTCAGAAGATTATGGGAGATGCTATCAAATCAGGGGCTATTCCATCTAAGCCTTCTGCACCCAAGAGAAATACTAGAAGTATTCCTGCAACAGAAAATAACAAGGCCCCAGTGCCTCAAGATGAAGAAGAGGAAGATGATTCACTTGTTTTGAGGAAGTTGAAGCCTAAGATTCCCGACCACGATGATGCTCATCCAGTCATTGAGGACATGCACATCAGGAAAGATGCATGACTGAGATTGTGGAGATAATCTGATCCCTATGCTGTTAGGAGGAGGACTGCAGTTGACTACATGTTCCACACAAAATAACAACAAGACTTCTATGAGACAATTTTGCTTGACAAGAATACTATTATATGTGACATGAAACGGGTGGATTGGGAATACATCAAGGAGAATGAAGATCACTTCCCAGGAGTATATGATAGCTTCAAAGCATGTGGAGTAGATGAATTTGTTGGACAGAAGCTCACCAACTGGAATGATAGCTGATCATGCAGTTTTACTCCACTACCCACTTCCATCCAGATGGAAGGATAGTATGGATGTCTGAAGGTACTAGATACCAATCCACTGTTGAAGAATGGGGAAAACTAATCAATGCCCTAGAGGAACATGAGGATGACTTGGATGCGTATGCCAAGAAGAAGAAAGACCACAACTCCATGGCAAACATGTACAAAGAGATCCCTGATAAAGCTTTGGAGACACACAAGCTTGGATCTGTACATTTCCTGTTGTCTGGTCTGCCTACCATCAGCTGGATCTTAAGGCACACATTGCTACCCAAGTCAGGAGATCACAAGATGATCAGAGGACACTCCATCAACATGTTTCAAATCTTTGATGTCCCTCAGAAGTTCAAGGTCATGAGTACCTGATTGTAGAGACAATCAAGAGGACTGCTGCTGACCAGAAGAGAAGTTGTGGGTATGCTCCACACATTCAGGAGCTCATCAATTCTAAGATGGGCACAGGAATGTATTTGCTGGACAAGGAGCATCTACCCTTACATCCTGATTCTAAAGACAACACTGTTGTGATGAATGAGGAGGAACCACCATCAGCTCAAGTACAAGAGAAGAGAGCCAAAGCTAAGGCTGAGAAAGCTGCCAATATGCCAAGTGTTGAAGAGGCATCTCAAATTTTCCTGAAGAGCAAACAAGATCAATTAGGCTATCTGATTCAAGCTACACTGAGGATTGAGAAGGGCTTGGCCACCCTGACTCAAAATCAGGAGAGCCTGGAGAGGATTGTTGAGACAAAATTTTATGATCTTGATCTCAAGGTAACTGAGATACAGACTGCAGTTGAGCAGCTTCAGGAGGAAGCATAAGAGAGGAGGGGGAAGGCAACTACTGATGCTTTTTAGTGTGTGCCACGAGGTCCGAGGTCTAGTGCAATGCCAGTTTCAGATGCTAGAGCTACATTGTCAGCACCAGCAGCTACAGCTCCGGTGCCACCTCCAGCACCCACTCCACCTGCTCCAACTACATCGAAATATGCCTTCCTCCTTGGAGTTCTCTCTACACCACCTCCCGAAGACCAAGCCTGAGAGACGCATAGCACTATGCATTTTCAAACTTTTTGGTAACTTGTTGCCAAAGGGGGAGAAATATGTATAGATCATAGGCTTCGAGAGAGTGTTTTGCTTCTTTGTCTTTGGTTGAACTTTTTATTGTGTGAGATACTTTATGTCCTTGTGTGAGATACTTGTTTGATCATGTGGTTGATCATTTGCTACCTTAATGCTTGGTTGGATGATACTATCTTTTATATATCATATATGATCATTCACTTGCTTGGTGATGAGTGCATGCTTTTAATTTCTATCATTTTGAGTACTCCACCAAGATGTATGTGACATGGAAGAGTAACCCATGATCCTAATCGATTGTGCATTTGCATTCAAAAGAAAATCTTAAATAATGCACAAATTTAGGGGGAGCTCTTGCTTATCACATACTTCTCAAAGCGACGATGTTTTTCAATCTTATGATCATTTGTTGAAGCTTTGATCTATATGTTGTCATCAATTACCAAAAAGGGGGAGATTGAAAGTGCAACTATCCCTGGGTGGTTTTGGTAATTCCTAACAACATATAGCTCATTGAGCTAATGCTATTTTAAGATAAATATTTCAGGAAAGCTCAATGATTGGCATGGCATGGATTAGAAAGTGGACCCCTCAAAAGGCTAAGGACAAAAGATTGGCTCAAGCTCAAAGCACAAGACTCTACATTTTACTTTTAGTGATCCAAGATCATATTGAGTCCATAGGAAAAGCCAATACTATTAAAAGGGGGTGAGGTGTTGCTTAATGAGTTACTTGCTCAAAATGCTTAGTGATATGCTCCAAAAACACTCAACTACTTTCTCATATCCACATATGTCCCGAACCAAAAGTCAAACTCGGCCCCACCGAAATCTTCTATCCGGCGCCACCGAGTTCACTTGACATAGTCACTGCCACAAACCTTAGTCACTTCGGTCTCACCGATAGGGATCTCGGTCTCACCGAGATGGGATTGCAACCTCTTTGTTTCCCTTCGTAACGTTTCGGTCCAACCGAGATGAGCGATCGATCCCACCGAGATTGCGATGCAAACTCTCTATTTCCCCTTTGCAAGGTCTCGGTCTAACCGAGATGAGCGAATCGGTACCATCGAGTTTGTCTGACCAACTCTTTGTTTGTCTATTACCAAAATCGGTCCCACCGAGTTTGTGTAATCGGTCTAACCAAGATTACGTTATGCCCTAACACTAATGGAATCGGTCCCACCAAGTTGATGCTACCTCTTGAGCACTGCGTTGGTTTTCCCCGAAGAGGAAGGGATGATGCAGCAAAGTAGCGTAAGTATTTCCCTCAGTTTTTGAGAACAAAGGTATCAATCTAGTAGGAGGCTACGCGCGAGTCCCTCGTACCTGCACAAAACAAATAAATCCTCGCAACCAACACAAATAGGGGTTGTCAATCCCTATAAGGCCACTTACGAGAGTGAGATCTGATAGATATGATAAGATAATATTTTTTGGTATTTTTATGATAAAAGATGCAAAGTAAAATAAAGGCAAAATAAATAGCAAAGGAAATAACTAAGTAGTAGGAGATTAATATGATAAAGATAGACCCGGGGCCATAGGTTTCACTAGTGGCTTCTCTCGAGAGCATAAGTATTCTACGGTGGGTGAACAAATTACTGTTGAGCAATTGACAGAATTGAGCATAATTATGAGAATATCTAGGTATGATCATGTATATAGGCATCATGTCCGAGACAAGTAGACCGACTCCTGCCTGCATCTACTACTATTACTCCACTCATCGACCTCTATCTAGCATGCATCTAGAGTATTAAATTAAAGACAGAGTAACGCCTTAAGCAAGATGACATGATGTAGAGGGATAGACTCATGCAATATGAAGAAAACCCCATCTTGTTATCCTCGATGGCAACAATTCAATACGTGCCTTGCTGCCCTTACTGTCACCGGGAAAGGACACCGCAAGATTGAACCCAAAGCTAAGCACTTCTCCCATTGCAAGAAAGATCAATCTAGTAGGCCAAACCAAACTGATATTTCGAAGAGACTTGCAAAGATAACTAATCATACATAAAGGAATTCAGAGAAGATTCAAATATTATTCATAGATAGACTTGATCATAAACCCACAATTCATCGGTCTCAACAAACACACCGCAAAAAGAAGGTTACATCGAATAGTTCTCCACAAGAGAGGGGGAGAACATTGTATTGAGATCCAAAAAGAGAGAAGAAGCCATTTAGCTACTAACTATGGACCCGTAGGTCTGAAGTAAACTACTCACACTTCATCGGAGAGGCTATGGTGTTGATGTAGAAGCCCTTCGTGATCGATGCCCCCTCCGGCGGAGCTTCAGAATAGGCCCCAAGATGGGATCTCGTGGATACAGAAAGTTGCGGCGGTGGAATTAGGGTTTTGGCTCTGTATCTGATGATTTGGGGGTACGTGGATTAGGAGGAAGGAGTACGTCGGTGGAGAAACAGGGGGCCCACGAGGGTAGAGGGCCCGCCTGGTGGGGGTGGGCGCGCCCCCTACCTCGTGGCCTCCTGTTTCCTTTCTTGACGTAGGGTCCAAGTCTCCCGAGTCTTGTTTGTTGAGAAAATCACGTTCGTGAAGGTTTCATTCCATTTGGACTCCGTCTGATATTCCTTTTCTTCGAAACCCTAAAACAGGCAACAATTCTAGGCTGGGCCTCCGGTTAATAGGTTAGTCCCAAAAATAATATAAAAGTGGATAATAAAGCCCAATAATGTCCAACACAGTAGATAATATAGCATGGAGCAATCAAAAATTATAGATACGTTGGAGATGTATCAATCATCCCCAAGCTTAATTCCTGCTCGTCCTCGAGTAGGTAAATGATAAAAACAGAATTTTTGATGCGGAGTGCTACTTGGTGTAATTTTAATGTAATTCTTCTTAATTGTGGCATGAATATTCAGATCCGAAAGATTCAAGACAAAAGTTCATATTGACATAAAAATAATAATACTTCAAGCATACTAACAAAGCAATTATGTCTTCTCAAAATAACATGGCTAAAGAAAGTTATCCCTACAAAATCATATAGTATGGCTATGCTCTATCTTCACCACACAAAATATTTAAATCATGCACAACCCCGATGACAAGCCAAGCAATTGTTTCATACTTTTGACATTCTCAAAACTTTTTCAATCTTCACGCAATACATGAGCATGAGCCATGGAGATAGCACTATAGGTGGAATAGAGTGGTGGTTGTGGAGAAGACAAAAAGGGAGAATACAGTCTCACATCAACTAGGCGTATGAAAGCTCAAAAAGAAACTAAGTGGGTGTGCATCCAACTTGCTTGCTCGTGAAGACCTAGGGCATTTCGAGGAAGCCCTTCATTGGAATATACAAGCCAAGTTCTATAATGAAAGATTCCCACTAGTATATGAAAGTGATAACATGAGAGACTCTCTACTATGAAGATCATGGTGCTACTTTGAAGCACAAGTGTGGTAAAAGGATAGTAACATTGTCCCTTCTCTCTTTTTCTCTCATTTTTCTTATTTTTTAATTTGGGCATTTTCTCTTTTTTTATGGCCTCTTTTTTTCGTTCGGAGTCTCATCCTAACTTGTGGGGGAATCATAGTCTCCATCATCCTTTCTTAACTGGGACAATGCTAATAATGGTGATCATCATACTTTTATTTTTCTTACAACTCAACAATTACAAATCGATAATTAGAACAAAATATGACTCTATATGAATGCCTCCGGCGGTGTACCGGGATATGCAATAAATCAAGAGTGACACGTATGAAAGAACTATGAATGGTGGCTTTGCCACAAATACGATGTCAACTACATGATCATGCTAAGCAATATGACAATGATGGAGTGTGTCATAATAAACGGAACGATGGAAAGTTGCATGGCAATATATCTCGGAATGGCTATGGAAATGCCATAATAGGTAGGTATGGTGGCTATTTTGAGGAAGGTATATGGTGGGTGTATGATACCGGTGAAAGGTGCGCGGTATTAGAGAGGCTAGCAAAGGTGGAAGGGTGAGAGTGCGTATAATCCATGGACTCAACATTAGTCATAAAGAACTCATATACTTATTGCAAAAATCTACAAGTTATCAAAGCAAAGTATTACGCGCATGCTCCTAGGGGGATAGATTGGTAGGAAAAGACCATCACTCGTCCCCGACCGCCACTCATAAGGAAGGCAATCAAAAAATAAATCATGCTCCGACTTCATCACATAACGGTTCATCATACGTGCATGCTACGCGAATCACAAGCTTCAACACAAGTATTTCTCAAATTCACAACTACTCAACTAGCATGACTTTAATATCACCATCTTCATATCTCAAAACAATTATCAAGTATCAAACTTATCACAGTATTCAACACACTCATAAGAAAGTTTTATTATTAATCTTGTATACCAAGCATATTAGGATTTAAAGCAAATTACCATGCTATTTAAGACTCTCAAAATAATCTAAGTGAAGCATGAGAGATCAATAGTCTCTATAAAACAAATCCACCACCGTGCTCTAAAAGATATAAGTGAAGTACTAGAGCAAAATTATATAACTCAATAGATATAAGCGAAGCACATAGAGTATTCTAACAAATTCTAAATCATGTATGGATCTCTCAAAAGGTGTGTACAGCAAGGATGATTGTGGCAAACTAACAAGCAAAGACTCAAATAATACAAGACGCTTCAAGCAAAACACATATCATGTGGCGAATAAAAATATAGCTCCAAGTAAAGTTACCGATAGAAGTAGACGAAAGAGGCGATGCCTTCCGGGGCATCCCCAAGCTTTGGCTTTTAGGTGTCCTTAGATTATCTTGGGGGTGCCATGGGCATCCCCAAGCTTAGGCTCTTGCCACTCCTTGTTCCATAATCCATCAAATCTTTACCCAAAACTCATGCTAGAAGGGATTTTGCCAAGCCTTTCTTCTCTGAAGTGGTTTTCCTGGCATGCTGGAACATCTGGAATGCTAGGAATTATAGAGTTTTCAGGAATATTAGACCCTATTTTCGTAGATGGAGGTCTTCTTTTATTTTATACATTTACCTCTTGGTTCATAGGATTATGCCTAAGTTCAAAGAGGAACTGCTTCGGTGGATCTCCTTTTTGCCACCTTGAGGTTAGCTTGTTGTTTTTTCCTCTTTTTTCTTTTTGGGTCTCTTGGACCTTGTATGTTGTGTACATATGTAATCTTTTTCTGGGAGGAATAAATTTACTGTGGGGTCCATACCCTACAGTTTCAGGTAAAAAAAATCTTTACCCAAAACTTGAAAACTTCACAACACAAAACTTAAAGTAGAAAATCTCGTGAGCTCCGTTAGCGAAAGAAAATAAAAGACCACTTCAAGGTACTGTAATGAACTCATTATTTATTTATATTGGTGTTATACATACTGTATTCCAACTTCTCTATGGTTTATAAACTATTTTACTAGCCATAGATTCATCAAAATAAGCAAACAACACACGAAAAACAGAATCTGTCAAAAACAGAACAGTCTGTAGTAATCTGTAGCTAGCGCAAGATCTGGAACCCCAAAAATTCGAAAATAAATTTCTGGACGTGAGGAATTTATCTATTAATCATCTGTAAAAGAATTAACTAAATATCAATTTCCAAATAAAAATGGCAGTAGTTCTCGTGAGCGCTAAAGTTTCTGTTTTTTACAGCAAGTTCAACAAGACTTTCCCCAAGTCTTCCCAACGGTTCTACTTGGCACAAACACTAATTAAACACAAAAAACACAACCAAAACAGAGGCTAGATAAATTATTTATTACTAAACAGGAGCAAAAAGTAATAAATAAAAATAAAATTGGGTTGCCTCCCAACAAGCGCTATCGTTTAACGCCCCTAGCTAGGCATAACAAGCAAGAATAGATCTAGGTATTGCCATCTTTGGTAGGCAATTCTTCAATGAGGCATCTACCATCTTTAGGAATTTCTTTCTTTTTATTAATTATCAAACTTTTAGGCACAAGATCGAAAAATTCATTTGTAACAAATGGTTCCTTAATGATAGCAAAAAGATTGGGATGCATACTTATAGATTTGAGATCCGCATTTTCCTTACTAGATGATTCACCCTTATTTTTAGGAACGTACATAAGCTTGGCAACTTTAGTGGAAGGACTTGGAGTATTCTTTACGGAAGAAAAAGCAGTTCCCAAGTTGGTAATAATATTCTCAAGTTTATCGATCCTAACGGAATCGTGATTTATTTTCTCATTAACTATGGGTTCCTTTTCTTTAATATCTTTCAAAGTAACTCCTACTTTAGATCCATATTGAGAGATTCGGCTGTGGATCTTTTTATCCAAATTTTCAATTAACTCTACGGTAGCAACCTTATTTTCAATAATTTCATGCCTTTGCATTACATGCTCCAAAGTTAATATAGTTCCATTAACCATGAGAGGGGGTGAGCCGAATAAATATAACATAGCATTATAAGAATAAAAAGTATGGCTACCCAAAAAGTTCCCTCCGGTAATAGTATCAAGAACATAATGGTGCCAAGGAGTAATGCCTACATAAAAATTGCGAAGGAGAACGGAAGTAGATTGCTTCCTAGTAGATCTATTTTGAGCAATGCAAATTCCATACCAAGCATCTTTTAGATTTCCCCCTCCCTTTGCTTAAAATTTAGAATTTCATTCTCGGGAGACAATGGAGAAGATAAGGGACTAGCCATAACGACAAGTAAACAAGCTAACGCACAAGCAAACAAAAAACAAGGGAGCAAAAAGAGGCAAATAGAGAGGGAGGATAGAGAGAGAGGGCGAATAAAACAGCAAGGGTGAAGTCGGGCGGAGAGGAAAACGAGAGGCAAATGGCAAATAATGTAATGCGGGAGATAAGGGTATGTGATGGGTACTTGGTATGTTGACTTTTGCGTAGACCTCCCCGGCAACGGTGCCAGAAATCCTTCTTGCTACCTCTTGAGCACTGCATTGGTTTTCCTTGAAGAGGAAGGGATGATGCAGCAAAGTAGCGTAAGTATTTCCCTCAGTTTTTTAGAACCAAGGTATCAATATAGTAGGAGGATACGCGTGAGTCCCTCGTACCTGCACAAAACAAATAAATCCTCTCAACCAACGCAAATAGGGGTTGTCAATCCCTGTAAGGCCACTTACAAGAGTGAGATCTGATAGATATGATAAGATAATATTTTTGGTATTATTATGATAAAAGATGCAAAGTAAAATAAAGGCAAAGTAAATAGCAAAGGAAATAACTAAGTAGTAGGAGATTAATATGATAAAGATAGACCCGGGGCCATAGGTTTCACTGGTGGCTTCTCTCGAGAGCATAAGTATTCTACGGTGGGTGAACAAATTACCGTTGAGCAATTGACAGAATTGAGCATAATTATGAGAATATCTAGGTATGATCATGTATATAGGCATCACGTCCGGGACAAGTAGACCGACTCTTGCCTGCATCTACTACTATTACTCCACTCATCGACCGCTATCCAGCATGCATCTAGAGTATTAAGTGAAAAATAGAGTAACGCCTTAAGCAAGATGACATGATGTAGAGGGATAGACTCACGCAATATGAAGAAAACCCCATCTTGTTATCCTTGATGGCAACAATACAATACATGCCTTGCCGCCCTTACTGTCAACGGGAAAGGACACCGCAAGATTGAACCCAAAGCTAAGCACTTCTCCCATTGCAAGAAAGATCAATCTAGTAGGACAAACCAAACTGATAATTCGAAGAGACTTGCAAAGATAACCAATCATACATAAAAGAATTCAGAGAAGATTCAAATATTATTCATAGATAGACTTGATCATAAACCCACAATTCATCGGTCTCAACAAACAGACCGCAAAAAGAAGGTTACATCGAATAGTTCTCCACAAGAGAGGGGGAGAACATTGTATTGAGATCCAAAAAGAGAGAAGAAGCCATCTAGCTACTAACTATGGACCCGTAGGTCTGAAGTAAACTACTCACACTTCATCAGAGAGGCTATGGTGTTGATGTAGAAGCCCTCCGTGATTGATGCCCACTCCGGCGGAGCTCCGGAACAGGCCCCAAGATGAGATCTCGTGGATACAGAAAGTTGTGGCGGTGGAATTAGGGTTTTGGCTCCGTATCTGATCGTTTGGGGGTACGTGGATATATATAGGAGGAAGGAGTACGTCGGTGGAACAACAGGGGGCCCACGAGGGTGGATGGTGCGCCTGGTGGGGGTGGGTGCACCACCCTTCCTCGTGGCCTCCTGTTTCCTTTCTTGACGTAGGGTCCAAGTCTCCCGGGTCTTATTTGTTGAGAAAATCACGTTCCCGAAGGTTTCATTCCGTTTGGACTCCGTTTGATATCCCTTTTCTTCGAAACCCTAAAACAGGCAAAAAACAGCAATTCTGGGCTGGGCCTCCAGTTAATAGGTTAGTCCCAAAAATAATATAAAAGTGGATAATAAAGCCCAATAATGTCCAAAACAGTAGATAATATAGCATGGAGCAATCAAAAATTATAGATACGTTGGAGACGTATAAGTTGACATGTCGGTCCCATCGAAAATCCTAACATTCACATTTTAAACTAAATCAGTCTGACCGAGTTTTTTAATTCGGTCCCACCGAGTTTGGAGATTTGTGTGTAACTGTTAGATTTTGTGTGGAGGCTATATATACCCCTCCACCCACTCTTCATTCGTGGAGAGAGCCATCAGAACATGCCTACACTTCCAACATACATTTTCTGAGAGACAACCACCTACACTTGTGTTGAGGTCAAGATATTCCACTCCAACCACATAAATCTTGATCTCTAGCCTTGCACAAGTTGCTTTCCACTCAAATCATCTTTCCACCAAATCCAATCCTATGAGAGAGAGTTGAGTGTCGGGGAGACTATTATTTGAAGCACAAGAGCTAGGAGTTCATTAGCAACACACCATCTATTACCTTTTCGAGAGTGGTGTCTCCTAGATTGGTTAGGTGTCACTTGGGACCCTCCGTCAAGATTGTGGAGTTGAACCAAGGAGTTTGTACGGGCAAGGAGATCGCCTACTTCATGAAGATCTACCCTAGTGAGGCAAGTCCTTCGTGGGCGATGGCCATGGTGGGATAGACAAGGTTGCTTCTTCGTGGACCCTTCGTGGGTGGAGCCCTCCGTGGACTCGCGCAACCGTTACCCTTCATGGGTTGATGTCTACATCAACGTGGATGTACGATAGCACCACCTATCGGAACTGTCAGATTACGGGTTCTGGCAGAACCCTCAAGGTTCGAACACTGGAGTGCACGCGAAGATCTCCCCCTACCGATCCACGTCCTAGCTTAGGTAAGATCTTACGAACTAACTCGACAAACTCACAACACAAGGGACACGAGATTTATACTGCTTCGGGCCACTGTTGTGGTGTAATACCCTACTCGAGTGTGGTGTGGTGGATTGCCTCTTGGGCTGAGGATGATTAGTACAAGGGGAGGAATAGCCTCCTGAGGAGAGGTGTTCTTGTGCTTGGTGAACTCGTGGTTGTCCGGGTCTCTCTTGGCCAGATTGGTCTATCTATCCTCTCCCTAGATACGGTGGTGGCTAGTCCTATTTATAGAGGCCCTGGTCCTCTCCCCAAATATTGAGCGGGAAGGGAGCCAACAATGGCCAATTCGAAGGGGGACAGCTAGTATAGCTTATCCTGACAAAAGCAGTCTTCGCCTGTCAAAGGCTCTGGTGGTGACGCCGCCTTGGGCTCCACGGTGACCTCCTCTTTCCGTCCTTCTAGTCTTGGTCTTGTTGCACTGATATGGAAACCTTTGCTTGACGCCTCGGTACTCCGCACCTGCGCCTGCTTCCTTAGCACCGAAGAGGAAACAAGGACACTATGCGCGCTGGCACCCGCCTGGCCTTGGTCGTCATGGATCACGTCCCTGGAACCTCGCGAGGTTTGCCCAGCCTTGAACATGAGGCTTCAGGAGTCCAGGCTCCCTCTCGAGGCGCGACGAACGGTGCTCGAGGTCCTGACGGCATGCCGAGGAAGAGTTGCCTTCTGTACTACTGCTTGAACAAGGCGACATTTCCGGAGCCGATGCCTGCCTTTGATGAGTGGGGGCTGCGTCCAGTCAGCCTTGTGGGGCCTTGTGAGAACCCCATCGTCGTGGTTCCTCTTCTTGCTGCTGGCACCAAGCTCGCCCCAAGTGTGGATGCAGGGGGGCGAGCACCGCTGGGGGCTGATGGCGAAGGTGCCGAGATGCTGATGCCGCCCACGGCTCCTGAGGTAGCGTCCATAGGAACTCGCGACTCTCGCCCTGGGGCGGTTGTTGAGGAGGTGATGTAGCCCACGTCTCCTGAGGCCGGGGCTCGTGAGACCTTGACAGGTCGCTGCGAGGTAGGGCCTGACGGCTCCCCTAGGCTTGGCACTCCTGAGACTGCCCCTTCGAGCGCTTCTCCTATTGCGCCTCGTGTTGGCCGCCACGTCCAGCGCTTCGGTCGGCTCTGCGTGGACTTCGAAGAGTTCCGCAAGAGGAAAGGGTCCCCAAGCAGTGGCACCTTCGGGCAGTTAAAGCGGAGGAAGTACATCACCGTTGACGAGTAAGTACCTTATCTTGGTGATTCTCCGCTTGCTGTTTCCCTTCCTGACGATATCTCTTCAGGATTCCTTCCTCCAAGGCCGCAAGATCTCCTAAGGAGCAGCCTCCTTTCTCCTTGCTTCTCTTGCCAGGCTCGAGCGCTTCAAGCCCGTGCTCTGCTCATGGTGTGGAGTCAACCGGGGAGGCCGGCCCATCAACAAGGTGTCTCGAGCTCGCGCCTTCTTCATCTTTTCTTTGCGGCCTTGCTCGGAGCACAGCAAGCATGCCAAGGGTTCCTCTCCTAGTCCTGGACGGCGACTGGTTGGCTTCAATCCTGGGGTCTTCTTCAAACAGCGGCCTTCACTCGTTTGGGCCCCTCGTGAGGCCCATCCTGCTGAGAGGGGGCGAGCCACTTTAGGCCCCATCCGTGGTCCCCGCGGCGGAGGATGAAGTCAGCAGCATGATCGAGTTGGTGCGAGAAAGGAGCGTCGTTTGCCACGAGCTCTTTCAAGAGGCGATGGGCGCGATGAACCGGCTTGGTGAAGAGCTCGTGGGTGTGGACGCGCGCCTCGTGGCCGAGGGTCTTAGGCTGGTGGAGGAGCGGCATAAGCAGAAGGTGGCCATCAACCTCGGGCACCACCAGCGCGAGCTTGATAATGCGAAGGCCGAGGCTTCCCTCGCAGCCTCCCGTGAGGCCTGCTCCCGAGCTCTGGAAGAGGCTCGGGAAGTTGACCGCCGCCGTGAGGCCGCGGAGAAGCGCGCGTGGGAGCTCCAAGCCTGGAGTGTTGTCTTGGATCAGTAGGTGGAGGCGCGTAGGGATGTCCTTGCGTCAATGAAGGGGACACCCGCCGAGGAGGAAGAGGTCTGGAAGTGCGAGGAGGCACTGGCGCTGGAAGCTGTGGAGCGTAGCCTTGAACTCGAACGGCTGGAGACGAGGGAGCGCCAGGTTGCTCAGGCGGAGGATGACGTCGGCGCACGCGAGGCCAGGGCCCAGGAGGAGGTCAACCGCCGGGTGGGCTCGTGCGGATCTCGAGAGCAGGCACGACCTGAAGCTAAAGCTCGGGCCGCTGGTAGGACTGTTGCCCTCAAGTCCAGGTTGATTGAGGTGGAGTGGCGCGAGGAGGCCGCCGCAACCGCCCTGGCCTTGACGCAGGCTGAGCGGGCTTCCGCCCGCGCCGAGCTACTCCCTCTTCGGCTACGGGTCACCGATGCCGAGTCCATCGCATGGCAGAACAAGGAAGAAGTGCTTCAGTGGCGGACGTTGGAGCGTGTGCATGCCCCCATGCTCCAGGATCTCAGGAATAGGGCCAACACCACCCTGGGCCATATCTGCAATGAGAATGCTCCTCATCCCCATGCGAACGACTACGCCAGCCACCTCCGCTTCTTTGCCGACATGGTGATGCGCCTGGAGAGCCGTTCCGAGAGGGCCCGCCAACTTGTCGAAGAGAGGATCCACGGCCTGCTCAGACGTGTGTTCTCCCAAGTCTTCAGCCATCTCCAGAACGCTGACCCCAACTTCAACTTTGATGCCACCATCGCTCCCGTACCCGAGGCCATCCGGCGCGACTTGTCACGATTGGTGGAAGACAATGTGGACATGCTGGTTAGGGCCTTCACTTCCGACGATGATGGGGGGGCGGTCGCGGCGGATGCGGGCGACGTGGTTGATGACGGGGATGGCGGCGCTGGTTGATGTGATGGTGATGCCATCGATGGTGGCAGCGATGTCAGCGATGATGGCAGCGATGCCAGCGACGCGTCTGAGGGCGATCCGTGGGATGCGGCGAGTGACATGTCCGACTGATCCCATGCTTCCCAGCTATTTGTCCTACACACAGAAGCTCGGGCGTAGCCCTTGAAGTTGTAAGAGCATTTTTGGAGGGGAAGCCCCTCTTGTAAACTAGCTACTGCCTTTATCTTTCCAGGTCGAATTGAATATGTATCTTCGCGACTCACATGCCCTGGGGCGAAGTTGCTGTTGTGGTTTACCTTAGCCTGGCCGAGCCTAAACCGGCTCGTGAGGTTGGAAACTCTGGAGGAACTCGCCGAGACGCTCGAGGGGGCCGTGTGCTAAGAGAGCGCTAGCCAGGGCGCGGCATGCGCGCGGCGTGTGTGCATCTTACTCAGCCCCGCTCGCGAGGGGGAAGCAACATGAGCGAACTCCTAAATAAGGCAAGAACTAGACAACAGGAAATCGCTCGAGCGAGAAAAGGCACCCCCCGCGTGCATCAAATGAAAACTCAACTCCAACTTAAATCCAAATCCAGAAGGCAAGGCTACAGAAAAAGGGGATCCAAAGCAAATGGCCGTGTCCAGCACCTAGTCTAGTCTGGAGCTAAGTGCTACCACTAGGACGTGGGAGGGAGCCCCTGAGGCCCGAGGGCGGCACTCCTGAGACTCCGGGGTGTGTACAACCCCACTAGTTATTACGTGAGAGTGTCACGGGCGGCGATCTTCACAGGCGCGAGCCTTACTTCATATCGCCAGAGGAGGGCCCCGCCTTGCGCCACCCCCACCACCGTTGGGACGACCGGAGACCGGGACGACACCAACAAGGGCAGAGGGGACACCAGCGGCGCCCTCGGAGACCACAGGTCCTCTGTCGGGGGTAGGCTCTGGAGCACCTCCCCGGCAAAGGGCCTACCTCCGAGGACACTGAGGAGTCCTGGATTAGGGGGTCTCCGGACAGCCGGACTATATCCTTTGGCCGGACTGTTAGAATATGAAGATACAAGATTGAAGTTTTCGTCTCATGTCCAGATGGGACTCCACTTGGCGTGGAAGGAAAGCTAGCCAATACGGATATGTATATCTCCTCCTTTGTAACCGACCTTGTGTAACCCTAGCTGAGGGAGTCCTGGATTAGGGGGTGTTCGGATAGCCGGACTATACCTTCAGCTAGACTCCTGGACTATGAAGATACAAGATTGAATACTTCGTCCCGTGTCCGGAAGGAACTTTCCTTGGCGTGGAAGGCAAGCTTGGCGATACGGATATGTAGATCTCCTACCATTGTAACCGACTTTATGTAACCCTAACCCTATCCGGTGTCTATATAAACCGGAGGGTTTTAGTCCGTAGGACAACATAGACAACAATAATCATACCATAGGCTAGCTTCTAGGGTTTAGCCTCCTCAATCTCGTGGTAGATCTACTCTTGTACTACCCATATCATCAATATTAATCAAGCAGGACATAGGGTTTTACCTCCATCGAGAGGGCCCGAACCTAGGTAAAACTTCGTGTCCCTTGCCTCCTGTTACCATCCGGCCTAGACGCACAGTTCGGGACCCCCTACCCGAGATCCGCCGGTTTTGACACCGACATTGGTGCTTTCATTGAGAGTTCCTTTGTGTCGTCGCCGTCAGGCTCGATGGCTCCTACGATCACCAATAACGATGCAGTCCAGGGTGAGACCTTCCTCCCCGGACAGATCTTCGTCTTCGGCAGCTTCGCACTGCGGGCCAATTCACTTGGCCATCTGGAGCAGATCGAAAGCTACGCCCCTGGCCGTCAAGTCAGATTTGGAAGTTTAAACTACACGGCTGACATCCGCGGGGACTTGATCTTCGATGGATTCGAGCCACTGCCGAGCGCGCTGCACTGTCCCGACGAGCATGATCTAGCTCTACCGCCGAACAGTGCCCTGGAGGCCGCACCCGCATCGGCTTCGACCCTTAATTCGGAGCCAACCGCGCCGATCGAGGATGGGTGGTTGGACGCCGCCTCGGGGGCTGCGATCCCAACGGCGATTGAGTCGAACACCAGCCCCGCACTCTGCGAGATTCGTGACTCCAAGGAGCCGGACTCCTCTCCGGACCCCGAACCCTCCGCGCCCCTGCCGATCGAATCCGATTGGGCGCCGATCATGGAGTTTACTGCTGCGAACATCTTCCTGCACTCGCCTTTCGGCGATATTCTGAAGACACTAAAGTCTCTCTCTTTATCAGGAGAGCCCTGGCCGAACTACGGTCAGCAAGGTTGGGGTACGGACGATGAAGAAATTCAAAGCCCACCCACCACCCACTTTGTAGCCACTGTCGACGATTTAACCGACATGCTCGACCTCGACTCCGAAGACATCGACGGTATGGACGCCGATGAAGGAGACGATGAAGAACCAACGCCTATTGGGCCCTGGAATGCCACCTCGTCATATGACGTATACATGGTGGACGCACCAAAAGATGACGAGGAGGAGCGGAAGGATGCATCGAAGGCTTGTTCCCTCGAAAACCAGTCAAAACGGCGACGCAAGCGCCGCCCCAAATCCCGCCTCGACAGAAATAGCGATCACACAGACCCAGCGCTGGAGCAAGGCAAACCGCTGCCGGACAACGACAATCCGGATAATCAAACGGAACAAACAAATTCTATCAAGGATAATGATCCGGACGACATAACGCCGGACAGGTACCTGGAGCAGCAGACTGCCCGTAAAAGGCTTGTTGCCACCACGAGGAGTCTGAAAAAACAGAAGCAAAGGCTCAAGGCCGTGCAAGACACACTCCAAATTAGATGGAGTAAAATACTCAACACAGCAGCAAGGTACGGTGACAATCGCCCCTACAAAAGCTACCCAAAGCGGAAACTGCTACCCGAATTTGATGAGGAGGCCTCAGACCCCTCACAAGCAAATATCAAAGCAGCCACTTGGTCGGATAGACGACCCCTCTACCAACACAGAGCGGCATACAATGCCGCTCACCATACAACACGCAACCAATGCGAGGGCTCGCACCCAAAGGACGGTGCAACAAGATCCATCTATGGACCATGCAAGCGCGCCCCAGCATACAATGCAACACAAAAAACATCCGAACAACGCGGTACACCCAGCTACAGGGGTGCCGCACACCCCCTATGTTTCACCGATGAGGTGCTGGACCACGAATTTCCAGAGGGATTCAAGCCCGTAAACATAGATGCATACGACGGAACAACAGACCCTGGGGTCTGGATTGAGGACTACATCCTTCATATCCACATGGCTCGAGGAGATGATCTCCACGCCATCAAGTACCTACCCCTCAAGCTCAAAGGGCCAGCTCGTCACTGGCTCAAAGGCCTCCCCGAAAGCTCCATTGGAAGTTGGGAAGAGCTCTAAGACGCCTTTCGGGAAAAATTTCAAGGGGCTTATGTCCGACCTCTGGATGCGAACGATTTGAGTCATATAACTCAACAGCCCGGAGAGTCAGCCCGAAAGCTTTGGAACAGGTTTCTTACTAAAAAGAACCAGATTGTCGATTGTCCGGACACCGAAACCTTAGCAGCTTTCAAGCATAGCGTCCGTGACGAATGGCTCGCCAGACACCTCGGCCAAAATAAGCCGAGAACGATGGCCGCATTAACAAACCTCATGACCCGCTTTTACGCGGGGGAGGACAGCTGGCTAGCCAGATGCAGCACCAGCGACCCCAGTACATCTGAAGTTAGAGATGGAAACGGGAAATCACGGTGCAACATCAATAACAAACGCCGGAATAAAGAAGACAACACGAAGGGCACGACAGTAAATGCCGGATTCAAAAGCTCTCGGCCAGGCCAAAAGCCGCCCCCTAAAGGCACCAGGGACGAATTGTCCAGCCTCAATAAAATTCTGGACCAAGTATGTCAGATTCATAGTACCCCTCGTAAACCTGCTAATCATACCCACAGAGAATGTTGGGTCTTCAAGCAGTCCGACAAGCTCAAAACCGTACACAAGGGGGAGGATACACCAAGTGAAGACGAGGACGAGCCCCCCAATCAAGACACGGGGGAACAAAAGCAATTTCCACTAGAAGTCAAAACAGTAAATGTGTTACACGTAATCAAGGGAAAAACAATGCGGCACTCCCAAGAAAGTATACCCAAGTGCCTATCACCACGAAGTCCTGCCACTGGTCATCTCAACCGATCACTTTCGACCATCGCGATTACTCAGCAAGTATCTGACACGCAGGATGGGCTGCCCTGGTATTAGACCCAGTAATTGGCGGATATCACTTCACAAGGGTCTTGATCAACGACGGAAGTAGCCTAAACCTAATATATCAAGAGACAATCCGCGGGATGGGGCTAGACCCAACACAAATTCGCCATAGCAATACTACCTTTAAAGGAGTAACGCCAGGCCCAGGGGCTCATTGTACGGGCTCCCTCCTACTACAAGTTACATTCGTCTCCCCCGATAACTTCCGTCGCAAGCATTTAACTTTCCACATCGCTCCGTTTCAAAGTGGCTATCAAGCACTGCTCAGACGCGAAGCTTTCGCTCGCTTTAATGCAATACCACACTACGCCTCCCTCACACTCAAGATGCCCGGTCCATGTGGCATCATTACAGTGCACGGAAATATCAAGCGATCTCTACGCGCCGAAGAGAGTGAGGCTGCCTTGGCCGCCGCACACTAAAGGCGCCCGGACAAACAAAAGCATCCAATAGGTCGTCAAGACCTCAAATACAACTAATCAAGTCCGGCGCCGCTATTTATACGGAAATAAGTGGTCACACCCCTATTTGTCAATACAAGGGGCTCAGCGCGCGCAGAAAAGTGGCAATTTCTTATCATCTTGAATTATACATGGTTTCTTTAAAAACTATCCTTTCTCACGACAACTTTTTCACTTAACTTCCTCTCTTTTACAGACGATCATCGTGCTACACCCGTCTAGGATACAGCACAACGGAGACACATGCACAGACGTGCAGCAGGGACCCACTCCAAGGATTCTTTTTAGATTAAGACCCTACGTAAACCTTTTTTACTGTCTCTTGTTGATACATATCCACCGTTGAGAAGGATGCTGACATCTTGGCATGTGGCCATGCCAGAACAATGCACGTACCTGGACACACGTGGCTTCTTACAAAGGCCACTATTTAGGCCCGGTTTATACCACAAAGACCGAATACCTTAGGGAGTGTTCGGCGTCGCGAGTTTGGCCCTATATGCATCAGCTCCGAATCATTGTCTTTGGTCAAATGTTGGGTTTGCCCGGCTCCTGTGTTTTGGTGCCTTACGTTCTGCCTTGCCGGCTAAGGTAGCACCAGGAGAACTACTGCGATTGTGCCCTGGTTCATCCGGACGAGCACCTCAGTAGAGAAAGCCGAAAACTGACTGTCATGATATAGCGTGAGACTGGTCAACCACTCGATGACCTATGGGAATGTTAGAATTCCTCCGCCTTAACGAAGGGCCGTTTCCCGGCCATGCATGTACGCACCCCGAGATCGGGAGAGTGCGGAGCCACCAGGGGCTATCTAGTAGCCCCACTGTCAAACTCCTATGGCTAAGTGAAAGTGCTAAAGCATTAGAGTCCGGTTGCCTCACTCGCTCCGCTATCACCTCCTTAATAGGACCAAGATGTTGGGTTAAGTGTGAATGTGTGTTTTTGCGAGCACCTCCGCATTATATGCATGAGGGTTGAAGCCGACGGCTGCAATCTTTCAGGTTATACACATGTATACATAAACGGCCGCCCAGGAGGCATCATATTACTTTCAGGCAAAAGTATAAAAATAGCCTTATAAAAATTTATAAAAGCATTTCGCTTACAATGAGATTACATATCACTCAAACATAATATTTCTTGAGCACTGGGTCTCTATCAAACAGGCACCCTCAAGAACTTCTTCAAAGTAGTGCTCGGCAGCCTTTCGACCTATAGCCGAATCCCGCGTTGCAACATTGGTAGCATCCATCTCCGCCCAATATGCCTTAACACGGGCAAAGGCCATCCGTGCGCCCTCTATGCACGCCGACCTCCTCATCGCATTAATGCGCGGCACCACATCAAGGACCTGCCGCACCAAGCTGAAATAGTTGTTCGGTTTTGACCTTCCCGGCCATAGCTGATCCACAACAGACCTCATAGAGAGTCCGGACAACCTATTTAGTTCGTCCCATTCGGCTAATTGGTCAGTCAATGAAAGTGGACACTCGGGAGAATGGAATTATCTCCAAAATAGCTGGTCTACTCCACGGTCCGTCTGACCCTAGAAGTACTGGCCGCATCGGCAGCGCTCCCCGCCAAATCAATATACACATCCTCCGAACTCCACAGCCGATCCAGAGGGGCATACCGTGGATCTCCGAATTTCCTCCGCAACATAAAGGATTTCCCAGCTACAATATCCCCGGCTTCCCGCAGCTCCTCCTTCTTTGCCCTCATAGCAGAGCGGAGATCCTTTTTCGTCGCAGCAGCCTTCTCAAGGTCCGATGCCTTCGCTTGGTTTTCCTTTTCAAGAACCCGGCAATGGTCGGCGGCGGCTTTTAATTCTATAGCCATCTTGGCCATCTTGTCTCAGATCTCGCCATGCATGGCCTTCTCGGCTTGCAACTCTTCGGCCGCCTTCACAGCAGCCGCATTACCCAACCTCGCTTGTTCCTTGGCTCGGGCAAGTTCTGCCCGCAAGGCTTCAACAGTGGCAGCTCCATCTGCAGTCACAACATATTAAGGATACTGGCATCATGCTGCTTTTCCTATGTGGCATTTACCAGATAATCACACTTACCATGTGCCTCGTCAAGCCTTTTGTTAACAAGCTCAATGTCGGCGTCTGCAGCATCCAACTGCCGCTCTAAATGGGCAAACTCGCTAGTTCGGCTAGCCACCAGAGCTTCTATCACCTGCACATAGAGGCAGTATGGTTATTTCCTGGGAATATGATCCTCTGTTCGTCATCGTTTCTAACGACAACCAGAGTCTCAGGGGCTACTATCTACACAGGGCACACCTAGCATGTGCAGGATTATCATACATTCTTTTACGTACCTCAAAGCCTGTCAGTAGACTCATAAAAGCTTCATGCAATCCGCTTTCGGCGGACGATATTCTCTCCATCACCGTATTCATCATCACATGGTGTTCATCTGAGATGGCCGCTCGCCCGACCAACTCCCTCAGAACATCCGATCGCGCACTAGACGGTGCCGGACTCTTTTTTCTGCTCTCTTCGGGAGCCGGACACTGGGAGCTTCGGGGGTCCATGGGATTATCTTCTGGCCTCACCGGACTCGGAGAGGCCCTCCGCGACAACACTTCAGGGTCGCCCGCTTCTGGAGCGGAGGAATCCGGAGGAGGCGTTTCGCTCTCCATCATCTCTGGAAGAAGATCCCACGAATATGAGCTCATTTGAGAGGGGCTAAGGCCCGAACTGCAAAAATATATGCGGTGGTTATTTCCTCAGAAGAAAAAGATGGCATATTTTTACTATTAAAAGTATTTCGGGTCACTTACGACTCGAGGGAGAATTGATCCCCCCGCGGACTTTGTGCGGCAACAGCGCCCCCCAAGGTAGGACCCTCTGTGGGAGACTTCTTCTCCCGTTTGGTAGCTTCGGCTTCCGAATCCCCGGGCGCAGTCCTTTTCCTCTTCTGGTTGCCTTCCCTCATGGAGACGCTCGCTCCCTCGGCTAGAATGGGCAGCATTGGGGGCCCGCGTCCGTCCGCATTATCCTCCACAGTATCTTCCTTCAAGGGCTCCGGGCAAGGTGCGGTCTGGAGCATCTTTTCCAATACCGGATTTTCCAAACCCTCAGGGAGGGGGGCCGAACACCGAATGAACTTCGCCTTTGTTAGCCAGTCCTGGTCAAAAAGCAAACTCTCAGAAATAACTTCGTAACGAAGTAGAGAGAGTATGTTCGGCCGGAAGATGCCTTACCTGTTCGGCGGTGCGGTTACTACTCAGTCCCACGTCCTCGGTGATTTTCGGACACTCCACCTGAGGTCCGAAGAATGACTTGTACATCTCCTTGTGCGTCAGGCCGAGAAAATTCTGAACGGCATGCGGTCCCTCGGGATTGAACTCCCACAGGCGAAGAGGCCGGCGTTTGCAAGGCTGGACTTGACGAACCAGCATAACCTGTGTTACCGCAACCAAACTGAAATCTCCATTGAAGAGACCTCGAATGCGGCCTTACAATATAGGCACGTCCTTGACTGGACCCCAACTCAGACCTCTGCTGATCCATGACATCAGCTGTGGTGGAGGGCCCGATCGGAAAGCAGGGGGGCCGCCCACTTGGCACTTCTAGGAGCCGTGATGTAGAACCACTCCTGTTGCCACAATTCAGACACCTCTGGGCCACGGAGCTCCCGTCATCTTGCGTATTGAGGCACCTCCACACGCTGCATGTTGCCCCTCGACCATCTTTGGCTTCACTTCAAAGGTCTTGAGCCATAGGCCAAAGTGAGGGGTAACCCGGAGGAAGGCCTCACACACGACAATAAATGTCGTGATGTGAAGAAAGGAGTCCGGAGCTAGATCATGAAAATCTAGCCTGTAGTAAAACATCAAACCCCTGACGAAAGGATCCAGGGTAAGGCCTAGACCTCGGAGGAAGTGGGAAATGAACACGACGTTCTCATTGGGTTCGGGGGTGGGGACGGCCTGCCCTCGGGGAGGAAGCCAATGCAAAATCTCGGCGGTCAGATATCTGGCCTCCCTCAACTTCTTGATGTCTTGTTCCGTGATGGAGGAAGGCATCCATCAGCCTTGAAGGATAGATCCGGACATGACTGGAGGTTCGGAGCACCTGACCTGAACTTCGAGCGTTTGAGCTTGAGGTGGGGGAAGGATTTGATTGAGCACGGGAGGGAAAGATAAAAGCTTTGTCCCCTTTATAAAGAGGGTGAATATCAAGCATCCTCTCCGTGTCCGTTTGGACTTGCCTATAATCTAGGAGTCCTAGAAGCGGTTGGTTTACCCACACCCGTATTGATGAGAATCCCGGGATAAGGGGACATGATCTCTGCTTTAACAAGACGTACCAAGGAAACCGCCTCGCATAATGCGCTGAGGTGGGATAATGAAATGACTCGAATAAAGGCTTGGCTGTGGTGTGTCATGCTACGGAATACGTCAGCAGATTAGATTGCTGTAAATATTATTCTCTCTATGGCAATATGTGGAGACTTATTTTACAGAGCCGGACACTATCTTTGTGTTCAAAATCTTCTACGAAGTACTTGGAGGAGGAACCCGCCTTGCAATGCCGAAGACAATCTGCACACCAGACTCGTCGTCATTGAAGCCTGGTTCAGGGGCTACTGAGGGAGTCCTGGATTAGGGGGTGTTCGGATAGCCGGACTATACCTTCAGCCGGACTCCTGGACTATGAAGATACAAGATTGAAGACTTCGTCCCGTGTCCGGGAGGAACTTTCCTTGGCATGGAAGGCAAGCTTGGCGATACGGATATGTAGATCTCCTACCATTGTAACTGACTCTATGTAACCCTAACCCTATCCGGTGTCTATATAAACCGGAGGGTTTTAGTCCGTAGGATAACATAGACAACAATAATCATACCATAGGCTAGCTTCTAGGGTTTAGCCTCCTCGATCTCATGGTAGATCTACTCTTGTACTACCCATATCATCAATATTAATCAAGCAGGACGTAGGGTTTTACCTCCATCAAGAGGGCCCGAACCTGGGTAAAACTTCGTGTCCCCTGCCTCCTATTACCATCCACCTAGACGCACAGTTCGGGACCCCCTACCCGAGATCCGCCGGTTTTGACACCGACATTGGTGCTTTCATTGAGAGTTCCTCTGTGCCGTCGCCAGAAGGAAGGATGTCTCGTCTCGTCTTTAAAGACGGTACTACTGTCAGGGGAGCTTTGGCTGTCGGCCAAACTCTCCGGCTAGGCATTTCATCATGACCGCCTATTCGACCGTCGCGCCGACGATGACTTCTCGGGTCATCGAAAACAGCCTCCATGTCAAATCGGCACTCGCTGAACAGATGGATCCAATGGAGCTCGCCTCCTTAAACGAGCTCTTAGATCGCATCGTCACCTTGGGAGTCGCTACAGACTATGATCGGATTGGGCTTAAACCCGATCAAAGGGAGAATAACTCTCCACCGGTCACCCATCATATTGCAGTGGTGGAGGAACAATGCAGCGACCTTTCCTCCATCTTGAGGACCAACTATGTCCAGATTCCTGAGATCTCTGAGCCAGACGCCCGTTCGCGGGAGGACAACATCCAATCCCTGAACTTAGAGTCAGGCAGCGGGCCAGGATTATCGGATCACACCTCGGAACCGGAACTTCCAAAATTGGAAATTCCTCGGCCCCTGGATCCCAGATCAGGTGAGGGTTCGGATTCAATTCCACCCACCCACCCAAACATAAGCGATCTTTCCCACATCAGGCAAGAGCCCCAGGAAACAGTACATCACTATTGTGCGATGAACAAGGTTAAGGACTGTCGTGAGGAAGACGCAATCCTATTTTTTTGCAATAATTGCACGGACAAGGGAATCCTTAACGCCATAAATCGCCGTGAGATAACACACGTTGCTGACTTGGCGTCCATAGTATGAAAGTACTGTGCGATGGAAAGTGCCTGGAAAACCGAAATAAACTTTTGGGATAATCCGGCCCTAAATACAAACCCAGTCCGAAACAAAAGGGCACATTATCACAATACACCCGAGTCAACTACCAAAAAGCAAAAACCCTCTACAGGGTATGGAACCGTACTGGAGGGATGGCTCAATAGACCCTGCAAAATTCATAGTACAGCGGATATGATACCAACGCACAACCTTAGAGCATGTTGGATACTCCGGCAGGTGGCCAAAAGTGGTGAGGATCTACTTCTCCCAAATACCACAAAGCACCATCCCGTGGATAACAATACGGTGTTAACGGTCTTTGAGACCTTCGCGTCAAATAATAGACGCAAGCGAACACTCCGCAACATGGCCGAAATCTGCCATGTAGCAGCAATAAATCCAGGGAGTGACACAGCTATTACCTTCAATGCCAGTGACGAACCTAAATTCCAAACAGCCCGAGCACCAGCCGCACTGGTCCTCAGTCCAATCGTGGACGGCTTTTGACTCACCAAAGTATTCATGGACGGCGGCAGCGGATTAAACCTCATCTATGAGGAAACTCTTCAAAAGATGGAAATAGACTGGAACCGCATTGAGCAAAGTAGCACAACCTTTAGAGGAATCATCCCCAGTCGGGAAGCACGCTGTGCTGGGAAAATCACACTAGATGTGGTATTCGGCACGCCGGATAATTACAGGCCCGAAGAAATTACATTCCAGGTGGCGCCGTTCAGCAGTGGTTATCACGCTCTTTTAGGATGGGAGGGATTCACAATCTTCCAAGCCGTACCCCATTACGGTGCATGAAGCTCAAAATGCCCGGGCCCAACGGAATCATCACCCTCGCCAGCGATCCGGACATAGCACTCCGCACCGAAAACAAAACAGCCGCATTGGCCCTCGAGGCATTATCCGAAGCCCTCTCGGCCGAGGAATTAACCACGCTACGCTCCACAGTGGACAGGGACAACGTGACACTCGACAAGAGATCCAAGTCCACCTCTTTTAAACCAGCGGATGAAATAGTCAAATTCCAAGTCCACCCAACGGACCCTACAAAAACAGCCTCCATCGGGGCACAACTAAGCCCCGCTGTGGATGCCGCACTACGAGAGTTCCTGCGCGAGAATTGGGACATATTCGCCTGGCATCCCTCAGACATGCCAGGAATCCCACGCAGGTGTGATGCCCTCGATTCAATCGTACACTAATCATACACGCAAACGTGTACGATCAATATCAGGAACTCACGGGAAGATATCACAACACAACTCTACACATAAAAATAAGTCATACAAGCATCATATTACAAGCCAGGGGCCTCGAGGGCTCGAATACAAGAGCTCGATCATAGACGAGTCAGCGGAAGCAACAATATCTGAGTACAGACATAAGTGAACAAGTTTGCCTTAAGAAGGCTAGCACAAACTGGGATACAGATCGAAAGAGGCGCATGCCTCCTGCCTGGGATCCTCCTAAACTACTCCCGGTCATTGTCAGCAGGCTGCACGTACTAGTAGGCACCTCCCGAGTAGTAGTAGTCGTCGTTGACGGTGGCGTCTGGCTCCTGGGCTCCAATGTCTGGTCGCAGCAATCGGATATAGGAAGGGGGAAAAGGGGGAGAAAGGCAACCGTGAGCACTCATCCAAAGTACTCGCAAGCAAGGAGCTACACTACATACGTATGCATTGGTATCAAATGGAAAAAAGGTATCATATGTGGACTGAACTGCAGAATGTCGGAATAAGAGGGGATAGCTAGTCCTATCGAAGACTACGCTCCTGGTAACCTCCATCTTGCAGCAGGAGAAGAGAGTAGAAGGTAAGTTCACCAATTAACATCGCATAGCATAATCCTAACCGATGATCCTCTCTTTGTCGCCCTGTTAGAGAGCAACCACCGGGTTGTATATGGCACTTGGAAGAGTGTGTTTTATTAAGTATCCGGTTCTAGTTGTCATAAGGTCAAGGTACAACTCCAAGTCGTCCTGTTACCGAAGATCACGACTATTCGAATAGATTTACTTCCCTGCAGGGGTGCACCACATAACCCAACACGCTCGATCCCATTTGACCGGACACACTTTTCTGGGTCATGCCCGGCCTCGGAAGATCAACATGTCGCAACCCTACCTAGGCACAACAGAGAGGTCAGCACGTCGGTCTAAATCCTATGGCGCAGGGGTCTGGGCCCATCTCCCATTGCACACCTGCACGTTGCGAACGCGGCCGGAAGCAGACCTAGCCTAGCAGGCGTTCCAGTCCAATCCGGCGCGCGCTGCTCAGTCGTTGACGTCACGAAGGCTTCGGCTGATACCACGACATCGAGTGCCCATAATTGTCCCCGCTTAGATGGTTAGTGCGTATAGGCCAGTGGCCAGACTCATATCAAATACCAAGATCTTGTTAAATATGTTATCTTGAAATAACCGCAAACGCCGACCAGGGCCAGGCCCACCTCTCTCCTAGGTGGTCTCAACCTGCCCTGTTGCTCCACCACAAAGTAACAGTCGGGGCCGTCGGGAACCTAGGCCCACCTCTACCGGGATGCAGCCACCTGCCCCTTCAGCCCCCAACTCCGAACAGTATCATAAGTAATGTAACAGTATAAAGTATATCGAATATGCCCGTGATCACCTCCCGAAGTGATCACAGCCCAGTAGTATAGCATGGCAGACGTACAAGAGTGTAGGGCCACTAATGGAACACTAGCATCCTATACTAAGCATTAGGATAGCAGGTAAAGGTAACAACAGTAGTAGTAACGACAGGCTATGCATCAGAATAGGATTAACGGAAAGCAATAACACGCTACACTACTCTAATGCAAGCAGTAGAGAGAAGAGTAGGCGATATCTGGTGATCAAAGGGGTGGGGCTTGCCTGGTTACTCCGGCAAGAAGGAAGGGTCATCTTCAATGTAGTCGAACACACGGACATCGGCAGTAGTCTCGGAGTCTACCGGAAAGAAGTAATAGAGGGGGGACATAATAAATAACAGAGCAATCAAATAAACACAAAGCATAACATGCTGATACGCGGTGCTAGGGGTTACCTAAC
Organism: Triticum aestivum; assembly: GCF_018294505.1. Lineage (NCBI taxonomy): Eukaryota > Viridiplantae > Streptophyta > Magnoliopsida > Poales > Poaceae > Triticum > Triticum aestivum. The sequence continues at coordinate 181,820,346 of NC_057794.1, forward strand.
GCAGTAGGAGGTGACACCGGCGAAGGGGGAAAACATTCGGGAAAGTATCCCCGATGTTTCGCGTTTTTGGGCCGGTGAACCGGAGGGGGAAAGTTGCCTGTTTGCTATGCTAGGGACGTGTGGCGGACGAACAGGCTGCGTATCCGGATTCGTCTCGAAATTCTGAGCAACTTTCATATATAAAACATTTTCATCCGAGTTACGGTTATTTTTCTATTAATTTACAAAGTTTAAAGGATTTTCTGATTTATTATTAAATCGAAAAAGAACAGAAAAACTGCGTGTACCGAGTGGATCTCTAGCCACAGAAGCTAACATGTGGGCCGTTGACTGCTGAGTCAGCAGTCAATGTTTTACTGGTCAGACTATGAACAGTGGCATTGGCCCCACCTGTAAGTGACTCGGTGTATATTTTAAACTAAAACCTTTTTCTTAATATAATCCTAATGGCCTTGGGCCCAATGTCATTGACTAGGGGGGTTAGCACTAAAAGGAGATTAGCCCCTTAATCCAGAAGGGGCCGGCCTCCATTACAGAAGGCCAAGCGGCCTCGTCAGGCACGCACGCCTGTGTGTGCACCGGCGCTCGGCGGCTGCAGCCAGGAGTAGCAGGCCGGAGCCTTGGGGAGGCGCGGAGGCGGGGTCCTGCGGCGAGCGGTGCGTGGGGAAGCACCGGCGGCTACGGCGGTTGCAGCACACGTCGGAGGCAGGCGAAATCGGCAGCAGCGGGCAAGAGCGGGGGCGGGCGTGGCGGCTGCGTGAGCAGAGGCGAGGCGACAGTGGCTAGCGTCGCACGGGCGGCGGCAGGTAGACGCGGGTGCAGCGGGCAGGGGCCAGGAAGCGGAGCTCCAAGCGCGGCGGCGCTGCAGACGGGAGCGGTCGAGCGGCAGGGGAGCCACGAGCAAGGGAGCCGCCGCACGCATGCTGTCTGGGGCGTGGGGCGCGCGGTAGGAAGGCCCGCAGGCACGGACGGTGCTTGGTGAGCGGGAACGCTAAGCGAGCGTGGGCGCGGCATCTAGCATGTATGAGATGGCCTAATTCTAGGGAGAATCAGAGGGGGAATCGATGGGAGCTCACTTCGCGGCTGTAGAGGTGCAAAGCGGGCCCGGGGGAGGCTCGGTGGTGTCCGGGAGCAGCAGACGACGCCGGATTTGACGGGGAGGTCCGGCGGCCAAAGAGGAAGAAGAGGTTGATCCGCTCGACTTGGCGCATTCCAGCTCGAAGTAGTGGTCGTAGAGGAGGAAGAGGAGGCCAGTGGAGTCCGTGGACAGGGCTTCAGGCGCCGGGGAGGACAATGGTCGCGGAATCGACGACGTGCGTAGTGATGGCGGCGGCGGCGCTTCTCGGTTGATTTCCCGAGCGAGAGGAAGAATGAGAGGGGGGAGTGAGGTGCTAGGGTTCGTCTGTGGGGCGATGGGGATGGCTAAGTAGGCATCCACGGGGGACGGATGGCCGGCACGTGGCCAGGCGCGGCCACGACGCCATGGATGGCCGCCACGCCTCTGTTCAATGAACAGAGGAAGGGGATAAGGAGGAGCTGGGCTGGGCCTGCACTGTTGACTTAAGGCCCAGTCCAACAGGTAAACTTCCACTTACTTCTCATTTTATAATTTTCTGTTTTTATTTATTTTTAGCCACTATTTTCTAATTAAAAGAGTGTCCAAACAATTTTTACTAAATATAAAACTTGGTACATAAATTCTTTGGAATATTCTAAGGTTGCTCGAAAAGCTTGAGGCCAACATGAAAAGTTTATAATTATGTTAGCATTTAAATGGGCCACTTTAAATGTTGTTGGTGCATTTTATAATTAGATAGGTGCATTTTAGAGATTCTCTCAAGTGGGGTTTCTTCATGAAAAGTATCAATGGATTATTTTAAATAGTAAGAACATTTTAGTTTTAATGTTTGAAAAAGTTGTATTGTTTAACTTTATTTTAAATTTGAATTTGAACAGGATTTGAATCTTTGCGAGATTAGCAACAGTAATCGTGGGGACGTGGCAACATTAGTAGAGGGTTAATGTAGCTTAATTATCCGGGCATCACAGTTCTCCTCCACTACAAGAAATCTCGTCCCGAGATTTAAGAGGGGAAGTGAGGGGGAAGGGATTTGGTTATGAAACTCTAATGATTCTTCTCAGTCATAGTTGCTCTTCTCGAAGAGGTCGATCCATTACATTGATGTCTTCATTTATCTGCTTTTAGTTCATCTTGATGAAGTTGTCGTCCTTCCTTCAGGATCTTCACCGTACTTACGAAAGGGTAAGAAGAGAAAACTCTATAAGGATGGATTCTAACAAGATCGAGCATCAAACGGTTAATCTCAAGAGAAGAAGCATAAGTATCTCTTGAATTGAAACTTAAGAAGATACCGAGAGCAAAGTAAGAAGGTACCATGAGAAGTTTCAAACGGATAGGCATTCGTTCGATGCCTAATCAGAAGGTGAAAGGGTTTCAGGGCAACAAGAATAAGTATTGCGTTTGATACCAGAATAGATCACTAGGAAGGTGACCCGTCAAGTACATACATAGCCAGGCACGAGAAATAACTTTGGAGACAGGGGTATACAAAAGAGTCAGGTTTTGATCCTGTGGAACTGTGTGTTATGGGCCCACCATGTGGGTTAAACTAAGAAGGGCAGAGACATCTTGCATGGTCATGATAGCAAGGCCTGTCAAAGGGTAGCCCGTGAGTTATGTCAGCAACAACGTCGGTACCAAGGGCGAGGGACGAAGAGAACCATTTTCCTGCTCGTTAAATGAGGCAGACCAATAGGCAAAGTTCTCGTCCATCGGTGGTTACCGAAATGCCATCAACAAATGCAACAGGGTCTTACTAACACGGTTGTACACCAAGGTGTTTACATAAGTAGGAGAAAATTACTGCTTAGATCATATAGATCATCAGAAAGGTTAAACAAATCAATGAAAAGGAAAAGGTGACCATCAGATTAAACAGAACAATGGAAAGGTAAATGTGTTAAAACACATGTTTCAGGGATATATCCTTCCCAAGGACAAGCAGAGCATGATATCCATGATAGGATAGAAAGTAGATAACCGTTTAGGTAAGGGGAAAGGAATTTCATGACATTACCCAAACAACAGTATTTGGATAATGGACAAAGAAAATTTAGCATTGTTCTTCAAATGCTCTTATTGAAAATTGGAGTACCACAGACATGCTTCGAGGTAGCATTGGCATGGTCTTCAAGCGAAGATCAGACTTTGGATACAAAGGATCCATCGGAAACAACTTATAGAATAAGTCTTACAATTTCCTCATGGAAGAATGGATAACCTTGCTGAAAAGGAATCTATAACAATAGGGCCTCCGGCCAGGTGTGCTAGGCACGACATCACCTTACAGGGTCACATAAAGACTAGTGTTATATCTCTTGAAAGTAAGTTCCAACCATCATATCTGACCGAGATTCAGATTTGATTGGTGTCAGGATACCTTAGACTCGGGACGCCTGAGAAGAAAAGGTGCGACAAATTGACGATAAGACATTATAAGATTCTCGGAATGAACTATGGAAGCGAGTTCCGAAACAAGAGTTCATCAGTAAACCAAGGAGAGGATGAGGAGGTGGTTGATGGACTCAGCCACAATTCATGGAGAATTTCAAAGGATGGATTTCCACAGTTATGTGAACAAGGAGATAGCATTTGTCAGATCAAATGATATAGTGAGATATGCTCGAGGAAAACATGCCCAATTAAACATCAGTTGAAAGGTGCAACCGAAATATGGGCTTATGTAGCATGCCTGATGTTAGAATGATGATTCAATAACCAATAGACTAAGAATCAAGCTATCAACCAATAACTTCAAGCAATAGGGTTGCTAGAAGTTTTGAAATTACACATGAAAGTTAAATGGCTCGTATCCTGGTTAGAAACAACATAGGGACCAAGATATGAACGGAGATGGCGAGAAGTATTACTATATCAAGAATTCTTAAGAGGTGGAGAAATTCTCACCACATTTTTGACATAAAAGATGGTAATGCTCCAAGGTAGAACGTAACATAAGTTGGATAGCAAGGAACTCAAGGTACAACGCAAAACTAGAACAAGTTTTGTGTTGGGAGGGAGATTAATAATGTTGTCGATGTTAACTCAATTCATCAAGGGGGCAAGCACGGAATTTCTCATCAGGAACTCAAGGTACGTCTCGAAAGAAGTTAAAATGTTGACGATGGTCACGACACATTTATCGAGAGGTTTCAAGAAGATGTAACCGAACGACGATGACATCAAGTCAACGGAATGATGAAGCGAAAAGTTATTGAAACCATGGGTATGACACAAACTCTAAATCAAGCTTGTTGTTCAAGGACAAATGATATGACGAGGAAGATCGACGTAAGATTAGCTCACCGTCAAAATTTTTGCTCCGGGAAGAAAGACCAGGTAGCACAGTTAAAATCGGCACGACAAGGATATAGCCAAGCATGCTAGGAATGACGTGATTGATTTCAAACTCGTAAGTAATGAAGGTTACCAAGAGTTGCTTAATCGCGATGCAGACTCAAGTCAGTTATCGGTGTCTGAGTGTTTTAACTCAGAGCCCGTGAAAAATTGGAATCAATGAGAATGTAGCACTTGATGAAGAACTCATAAGAAGTTATGCAGTTCTGTGATAATCTTGAGATACCAGGGGGGTAATACTCGATGACAAATCAAAGTAGAGCTTTGACTGGGGTATTACTCCACAGAAGACAAGTGCTTAAACTTGCACGAGAAATAGTATTTAAAGGAGAACATGGACGGAACCACAATTTCCAAAGGCCAGATCCCAGATATAAGATGAACTTATACCAACGGAATAATTAATTTAAGAGAAGCTTTAATGATAAGATTTACATCGTGTCCATGGGCATGAACGCAAGGTTCAAGGTCGGCTCCCACTTCTCCAATGCATATCCTTTCATTCACTTCTCATTTTCGACGAAGTCGTACGGTTGAAATTTTATATGGTAAATCACCGGAAGAATATGACTCGTGAAAATTCTCGGGTTTGCACAGATTAGGGAAGGCATTGGTCCAACCCATCGGGTATCTTAGGAACATATACTACAAAGTTCAGAAGTAAATAACTCAAGCTCGAAAGCAGAGCAAGGTTGAGAAAGTAGAGGAAACAATTTACCAAAGGCATTATGTATCCGAGGGAAGGCTCACAAAGTTATTTAATAAGAAGGACGTTGTCTGATAAAATCCATTAAAGGATCTGCCGGTCCATAACAGAGCTGATGTGAGGATCGGCACACAACCAGAGGAAGAAACAATGCGAAGGCATTGGATTATAGAAGTAACTGGCTAATTCAAAGCTCACATGTGAAGGAATTATGATTTCCAAATCAAAGGATCAGAAGCAAACGCTCTGATTAAGGATGGATAGGTTGAGTAAGCTTAGGGGTAAATTCGACAACAATTTGATTGGTCGAGATTCTGCTCATGTTTAAAATGACGTCTGAGCCGAAAGGATGAATTCTAGGATCTGAGTGAGGATTGCAAGCATTCGCAACATATTGAATCAATGGACTCAAAATGATATTGACAAAGGTTGCCAATAATATTACTATACTTATGGGATTAACCATAATGCAAGCAAGCAAGAATTTCAGGAGCAATAGGTTGCTCATGATTTTCGGAAGACCGAATGGTATTTCGAAGAATTTTGTGAAATACATGAATCATCTAGGGATGAGAGAATACTCAATAAATGCGAGAAATTTTGCGTAGGGGTATTCATGACAAAGAACAGCAAGGCAGTAAGCTCAAAGGATTATCGAAACAATGACGAGTATTTCGGGGCATCTTATAATAACAAGACCAACTAGGGATGTATGTAAGCATAACAACTGCAAGTAGTTATCCATAAGGGTTGACGGTGGAAGGGGAATTGCAAACGCGATGAACACAAGTTCTCGGGTTAACAGCAGAGAGTATCTTCAGGGTCTTCACGTGCAGCAGACGATCATCAGTAATAAGGGGCTCTCCGGGTGAAAGTGATAACGAGATCCTAATGTTAGATTTAGCAAAATTCATTTAACCCGAATAGAAGAGAGATCAGAGTCCCAGAGTATAGACAAGGAGTAAAAGATCCTAATACCACCCAACGGTGACGTGGGCCCGTAAGGCACACAACCATGCTAGTAAAAGTTTTTGTAATGTCTAGACTCGACTTCGGCCAAGGAGTGTGGATGGGGGATTCCTACAGGCAGTCGGCTCTGATACCAACTTGTGACACCCTCGATTCAATCGTACACTAATCATACACGCAAACGTGTACGATCAATATCAGGGACTCACGGGAAGATATCACAACACAACTCTACACATAAAAATAAGTCATACAAGCATCATATTACAAGCCAGGGGCCTCGAGGGCTCGAATACAAGAGCTCGATCATAGACGAGTCAGCGGAAGCAACAATATCTGAGTACAGACATATGTGAACAAGTTTGCCTTAAGAAGGCTAGCACAAACTGGGATACAGATCGAAAGAGGCGCATGCCTCCTGCCTGGGATCCTCCTAAACTACTCCTGGTCGTCGTCAGCAGGCTGCACGTAGAAGTAGGCACCTCCTGAGTAGTAGTAGTCGTCATCGACAGTGGCGTCTGGCTCCTGGGCTCCAACGTCTCGTCGCAGCAATCGGATATAGGAAGGGGGAAAAGGGGGAGAAAGGCAACCGTGAGTACTCATCCAAAGTACTCGCAAGCGAGGAGCTACACTACATATGTATGCATTGGTATCAAATGGAAAAAGGGTATCATATGTGGACTGAACTGCAGAATGTTGAAGTAAGAGGGGATGGCTAGTCCTATCGAAGACTACGCTTCTGGTAACCTCGATCTTGCAGCAGGAGAAGAGAGTAGAAGGTAAGTTCACCAAGTAACATCGCATAGCATAATCCTAACCGATGATCCTCTCCTCGTCGCCCTGTTAGAGAGCGACCATCGGGTTGTATCTGGCACTTGGAAGGGTGTGTTTTATTAAGTATCCGGTTCTAGTTGTCATAAGGTCAAGGTACAACTCCAAGTCATCCTGTTACCGAAGATCACGGCTATTCGAATAGATTAACTTCCCTGCAGGGGTGCACCACATAACCCAACACGCTCGATCCCATTTGGCCGGACACACGGTCATGCCCGGCCTCGGAAGATCAACACGTCGCAGCCCTACCTAGGCACAACAGAGAGGTCAGTACGCCGGTCTAAATCCTACGGCGCAGGGGTCTGGGCCCATCGCCCATTGCACACCTGCATGTTATGAACGCGGCCGGAAGCAGACCTAGCCTAGCAGGCGTTCCAGTCCAATCCGGCGCGCGCTGCTCAGTTGCTGACGTCATGAAGGATTCAGCTGATACCACGACGTTGAGTGCCCATAACTGTCCCCGCGTAGATGGTTAGTGCGTATAGGCTAGTGGCCAGACTCAGATCAAATACCAAGATCTCGTTAAATGTGTTATCTTGAAATAACCGCGAACGCCGACCAGGGCCAGGCCCACCTCTCTCCTAGGTGGTCTCAACCTGCCCTATCGCTCCGCCACAAAGTAACAGTCGGGGCCGTCGGGAACCCAGGCCCACCTCTACCGGGATGCAGCCACCTGCCCCTTCAGCCCCTAACTCCGAACAGTATCATAAGTAATGTAACAGTATAAAGTATATCGAATATGCCCGTGATCACCTCCCAAAATGGTCATGGCCTAGTAGTATAGCATGGCAGACAGACAAGAGTGTAGGGCCACTGATGGAACAGTAGCATCCTATACTAAGCATTAGGATAGCAGGTAAAGGTAACAACAGTAGTAGCAAGGACAGGCTATGCATCAGAATAGGATTAACGGAAAGCAATAACATGCTACACTACTCTAATGCAAGCAGTAGAGAGAAGAGTAGGCGATATCTGGTGATCAAAGGGGGGGCTTGCCTGGTTGCTCCGGCAAGAAGGAAGGGTCATCTTCAATGTAGTCGAACACACGGACATCGGCAGTAGTCTCGGAGTCTACCAGAAAGAAGTAATGGAGGGGGAACATAATAAATAACAGAGCAATCAAATAAACACAAAGCATAACATGGTGATATGCGGTGCTAGGGGTGACCTAACGCAGTAGGAGGTGATACCGGTGAAGGGGGAAAACATCCAGGAAAGTATCCCCAATGTTTCGCGTTTTTGGACCGGTGAACCGGAGGGGGAAAGTTGCCTGTTTGCTATTCTAGGGATGTGTGGCAGACGAACGGGCTGCGTATCCAGATTCGTCTCGAAATTCTGAGCAACTTTCATATATAAAACATTTTCATCCGAGTTACGGTTATTTTTCTATTAATTTTCAAAGTTTAAAGGATTTTCCGATTTATTATTAAATCGAAAAAGAACAGAAAAAATGCGTGCACCGAGTGGCTCTGTAGCCACAGAAGCTAACATGTGGGCCATTGACTGCTGAGTCAGCAGTCAACGTTTGACTGGTCAGACTACGAACAGTGGCGTTGGCCCCACCTGTAAGTGACTCGGTGTATATTTTAAACTAAAACATTTTTCTTAATATAATCCTAATGGCCTTGGGCCCACTGTCATTGACTAGGGTGGGTTAGCACTAAAAGGGGATTAGCCCCTTAATCCAGAAGGGGCCGGCCTCCATTACAGAAGGCCAAGCGGCCTCGTCAGGGACGCACGCGTGTGTGCGCACCAGCGCTCGGCGGCTGCAACCAGGAGTAGCAGGCCGGGGCCTTGGGGAGGTGCAAAGGCGGGCGGAGGCGGGGCTCCTGCGGCGAGCGGTCCGTGGGGAAGCACCGGCGGCCGCGGCGGTTGTAGCACGCGTCGTAGGCAGGCGAAATCGGCAGCAACGGGCAAGAGCAGGGGTGGGCGCGGCGGCATTGTGAGCAGAGGTGAGGCGGCAGTGGCTAGCGGCGCATGGGCAGTGGCAGGTAGACGCGGGTGCAACGGGCAGGGGCCAGGGAGCGGAGCTCCAAGCGCGGCGGCGCTGTAGACAGGAGCGGTCGAGCGGCAGGGGAGCCACGAGCAAGGGAGCCGCCGCACACATGCTGTCCGGGGCGTGTGGCGCGCGGCAGGAAGGCCCGCGGGTGCGGATGACGCTTGGTGAGCGGGAACGCTAAGCGAGCGCGGGCGCGGCATCTAGCGTCTATGATATGGACTAATTTGAGGGAGAATCAGAGGGGAATCGATGGGAGCTCACGCCGCGGCTGTAGAGGTGCAAAGCGGGCCCGGGGAAGGCTCGGTGGTGTCTGGGAGCAGCAGACGACGCCGGATTTTACGGGGAGGTCTGGCGGCCGAAGAGGAAGAAGAGGTTGATCCGCTCGACTTGGCGCATTCCAGCTTGAAGTAGTGGTCGTAGAGGAGGAAGAGGTGGCCGATGGAGTCCTTGGACAGGGCTTCAGGCGTCGGGGAGGACGATGGTCGCGGAATCAACGACGTGCGCAGTGACGGCGGCGTCGGCGCTTCTTGGTTGAGTTCCCGAGCGAGAGGAAGAATGAGAGGGGGAGTGAGGTGCTAGGGTTCGTGTGTGGGGCGATGGGGATGGCTAAGTAGGCATCCACGGGGGACGGATGGCCGGCACGTGGCCAGGCGCGGCCACGGCGCCATGGATGGCCGCCACGCCTCTGTTCAATGAACAGAGGAAGGGGATAAGGAGGAGCCGGGCTGGGCCTACACTGTTGACTTAAGGCCCAGTCCAACAGGTAAACTTCCACTTACTTCTCATTTTATAATTTTCTGTTTTTATTTATTTTTAGCCACTATTTTCTAATCAAAAGAGTGTCCAAACGATTTTTACTAAATATAAAACTTGGTACATAAATTCTTTGGAATATTCTAAGGTTGCTCGAAAAGCTTGAGGCCAACATGAAAAGTTTATAATTATGTTAGCATCTAAATGGACCACTTTAAATGTTGTTGGTGCATTCTATAATTAGATAGGGGCATTTTAGAGATTCTCTCAAGTGGGGTTTCTTCATGAAAAGTATCAATGGATTATTTTAAATAGTAAGAACATTTTAGTTTTAATGTTTGAAAAAGTTCTATTGTTTAACTTTATTTTAAATTTTAATTTGTACGGGAGTTGAATCTTTGCGAGATTAGCAACAGTAATCGTGGGGACGTGGCAACATTAGTAGAGGGTTACTGTAGCTTAATTATCCGGCGTCACAGCAGGCTGGCTGAGCATAGCCTCAATATCCTAAAGGGATTCAAGCCGGTCAAGCAAGCTCTTCGGCGTTTCTCCGAACCTAAGAGATAGGCCATGGGAGAGGAACTAGCCAAGTTATTGGAGGCCGTATTCATCAAAGAAATAAAACACCCGGACTGGCTAGCAAACCTGGTGATGGTACTAAAGAAGGACAAATCCTTGCGCCTTTGTGTCGATTTCAAAGACCTCAATAAAGCTTGCCCAAAGGATCCCTTCCCCCTCCCACGCATCGATCAAATCATTGATGCTACCGTAGGACACAAGTCATTGTGTTTCCTCGACGCATACTTCGGTTACCACCAAATCAAGATGGCGGAGTCCGACCAAGCCGCAACGGCATTCATCACACCATACGGTCCCTTCTGTTTTAACACAATGCCTTTTGGGCTCAAGAACGCCGGTGCAACATATCAACGCATGATTCAGACATGTCTAGAGAAACAAATCGGCAAAACAGTAGAGGCATACATAGACGATGTGGTTGTTAAAACCAAACACGTCGACTCTCTGATAGACAACTTGAGGCTCACTGTAGGATCGAAAGTACGTCTAGAGGGGGGTGATTAGACTACTAGACCAAATAAAAATCTAGCCTTTTCCCAATTTTAGTTCTTGGCAGATTTTAGCTATCTTAGCACAAGTCAAGCAATCTCCACACAATTCAAGCAAGCATGCAAAAGAGTATATGAGGAGCGGAAAGTAAAGCATGCAACTTGCAAGAATGTAAAGGGAAGGATTTGGAGGATTCAAACGCAATTGGAGACACAGATGTTTTTGTCGTGGTTCCGATAGGTGGTGCTATCGTACATCCACGTTGATGGAGACTTCAACCCACGGAGGGTAACGACTGCGCAAGTCCACAGAGGGCTCCACCCACGAAGGGTCCACGAAGAAGCAGCCTTGTCTATTCCATCATGGTCGTCGCCCACGAAGGACTTGCCTCACTAGCCGTAGATCTTCATGAAGTAGGCGATCTCCTTGCCCTTACAAACTCCTTGGTTCAACTCCACAATCTTGTCGGAGGCTCCCAAGTGACACCTAGCCAATCTAGGAGACACCACTCTCCAAGAAGTAACAAATGGTGTGTTGATGATGAACTCCTTGCTCTTGTGCTTCAAATGATAGTCTCCCCAACACTCAACTCTCTCTCACAGGATTTGGATTTGGTGGAAAGAAGATTTGAGTGGAAAGCAACTTGGGGAAGGCTAGAGATCAAGATTCATATGGTTGGAATGGAATATCTTGACCTCGACACAAGTGTAGGTGGTTCTCTCTTAGAAAATGTGTATTGGAAGTGTAGGTATGTTCTGATGGCTCTCTCCATGAATGAAGAGTGAGTGGAGGGGTATATATAGCCTCCACACAGAATCTAACCGTTACACACAATTTTCCAAACTCGGTGGGACCGAATGGTTAAACTCGGTCGGACCGATTCAGCAAACCTAGTGACCGTTAGGATTTTCGGTGGGACTGAGATGCAACTCGGTAGGACCGATATGGTTAGGGTTAGGGCATAACGTAATCTTGGTGTGACCGATTACACAAACCCGGTGGGACTGATTTTGGTAATAAGCTAACCAGAGAGTTGGTCAGATAAACTCGGTGGGACCGATTTGCTCATCTCGGTGAGTCCGAAATTTTACAAAAGGGAAACGGAGAGTTTATATTGCAATCATGGTGGGACCGATCGCTCATCTCGGTAAGACGAAAACGTTACGAAGGGAAACAGAGAGATTACAATCCCATCTCGATGAGACCGAGATCCCTATCAGTGAAACCGAATTGCTAGGGTTTGTGGCAGTGTCTATGACATTTGAAACTCGGTGGCGCTAGATAGATAGAATCGGTGGGGCCGAGTTTGACTTTTGGTTTAGGTCGTATGTGGATGTGGGAAGGTACTTGAGGGTTTTGGAGCATATCACTAAGTACTTTGAGCAAGCAAGCCATTGAGCAACACCTCATCCCTCCTTGATAGTATTGGCTTTTCCTATAGACTCAATGTGATATTGGATCACTAAAATATAAAATGTAGAGTCTTGATCTTGAAGCTTGAGCCAAACTTTTTGTCCTTAGAATTTTGAGGGATCCACTTTCCTCATCCATGCCATGCCATTCATTGAGCTTTTCCTGAAATATTAATCTTGGAATAATGTTAGCTCAATGAGCTATATGTTGTTAGGAATTACCAAAACCACCCAGGGATAGTTGCACTTTCAATCTCCCCCTTTTTGGTAATTGATGACAACATATAGATCAAAGCTTCGACAAATGATAATAAGAGTGAAAGATATTGTCGCTTTGAGAAGTATGTGAAAAGCAAGAGCTCCCCCTAAATTTGTGCATATCTTAAGATTTGCTTTGGACTGCAAATGCACAATGAGTTAGGATCATGGGTTACTCTTCCATGTCACATACATCTTGGTGGAGCGCTCAAAATGATAAGAATTAAATACATGCACTCATCACCAAGCAAAGTGAATGATCATATAAGGATAAGTAAGATAATATCATCTAACAAGCATAAGTGTAGCTTATGATCAACCACATGATCATCAATGTCTCACAGATAATAGCATAGTATCTCAAGCAATCAAAAGATAAAGAAAGTTCAACCACCAAAGCAACGCTCTCTCTCGAAGCCTATGATCTATACATTTTTCTCCCCCTTTGGCAACAAGTTACCAAAAAGTTCATAGAAAATGCATAGCACTAAAACGTCTCTCAGGCTTGGTCTTCAGGTGGTGGTGTCCGGAGAACTCCAAGGACGAAGGCTTCAGTTGAAGTAGATGGAGCTGCTGGGGTAGGTGCTGGAGCTGGTTGCGCTGGAGCTGTAGCTGGTGCAGATGAAGTGACTCTAGTGTCTGGTACAGGCACTGCAGTAGATCTCTGACCTCGAGGCACTCTGGCAAATGCATCAGTGGTTGTCTTGCCCTTCCTCTCCTGCATGTCATCCTGTAGCTGCTCCACAACAGACTGAATCTCAGTTACTTTGACATCTAAATCATAGAATTTTTGTTCCACGATTCTTTCCAGGCTCTCCTGGTTTTGAGTTAGGGTGGCCAACCCCTTCTCAATCCTCAGAGATGATGCTATCAAGTAACCAAGCTGGTCTTGCTTGCTTTTCAAAAAGTACTCACATGCCTCCTATTGAGTTGGCATCTTGGCAGCCTTGTCCATCTTTGCCTTCTCCTTCTTTGCTTGTGCTTGCACTGAGGAGGGTTCATCTTCATTCATCACAACTTGGTTGTCCTTGAAGTCAGGATAGATAGGCAAGTGTTCCTTATCCAACAAGTATGTGCCTGTGCCCATCTTTGAGTTTATCAACTCCTGGATCTGTGGGGCATATCCACAACTTCTTTTCTGGTCAGCTGCAGTCCTCTTGATAGTCTCAACTATAAGGCTCATGACCTTGAACTTCTGTGGCACATCAAATATATGTAGCAAGTTAATTGCATGGCCTCTGATCATTCTGTGATCACCAGACTTGGGCAAGAGAGTGTGCCTAAGGATCCAACTGATTGTAGGCAGCCCTGACAGCAAGTGTTTTACTGACCCAAACTGGTGAGTCTCAAGATCTTCTTCAGGAATTTCCTTGTACATATTTGCCATAGAGTTGTGATCCATCTTCTTCTTGGCATAGACATCCAAGTCATCTTATTTTTCCTTAGGAGCATTGATCAGATTTGCCCATTCCTCAATAGTTGAGTGGTACCTTGTACCTTCAGACATCCATACTATCCTGCCATCTGGATAGAAGTGTGTTGTGGAGTAGAATTGCATTATGAGCTCCTCATTCCACTTTGTGAGCTTCTGCCCAACAAAGTCTGCAACTCCACAAGCACTGAAGCTGTCAAACACACCAGGATAGTGTTCCTCATTTTCCTTGATATACTTCCAGTCGACCCACCTCATTTCACACACTATAGGCTTCTTGTCCAGCAGCACTGTCTCATAGAAATCCTGATGTTCCTTTGTGTGAAACCTGTAATCAACAGCAGTCCTTCTCCTCGTAGCATATGGATCTGTCTCTCTCCATTTCCTCAGTCCTGAGTCTCTCCTGATCTTCATGTTCTCAGCCACAGGATGAGCATCATTGTGGTTTGGAATTTTTGGCTTCAATTTTCTCAGAACATGCTCTTCATCTTCTTCTTTAGCAACATTCTCAGGCACTAGAGCCTTGTTCTTCTCAGCAGCTGGTATGTTTCTGGTATTTCTCTTTGGTGCAGTCTTGGGCTTGGAGGCAGCTTTGGGTGCTTCTTTGGGCTTTGATGATGCAACCCCTGTCCTGATAGCATCACCCATAAGCTTTTGTGCCTTGGGTGCTGGTGCAGCAACCTCTTCTTCCTCTTCTTCTTCCATCATGGAAGCCTTTCCAATCACTCTGGCCATGGTATTCTTGACCCTTTCCTTCCTTTTATTTCCTTCTGAAGCAGGCTCTTGGGTTGAATTCCAAAGATGCTTGAGAGGATGCTCTGGCCTTATACATTGGTTGTCTTCCTGCTGGCCTTTTGATCTTCATCCCTGGCTTAACTGCAGCTGAGCTGTACTCCTTCTTAACCACTTTCTTCTTTGATGTGGCCTCACCCTCAGTGGCCACATAGTCTTCATCCTCAGACTCTGAAGTTTTCTTCTTGCTTGCTCTAGTGGCAGCCTTTGGCAAATTGCTTGGGGTGCTCCTGCTACCATCATCTGAACTGCTAGAGGGACTAGTGCCCTCACTCAGGTGAACCTGCTCCTCTGACCTGTTCTGGCTGTCACTCTGGTCAGACATGTTGCAAACACTGACAGCAGACCCTGTGAATAGATATAGATGAGATAGAGTGGATGAGCATAAAAAATGCAGAGGTTTTTGCAAAAGAATGAGTCAAAAACTTAGTTTTAGTTTTCCACAGAAAGCATTTCAGATCAACCGATTTGCAAACTCGGTGATACCGAAGCAGCTGTTGGAACCTAAACTAGTGAACTCGGTCATAACGAATCACAGTTCGGTGGCACCAAGACTGCTAGGGTTTCACAAAGTCCTGAACTCGGTCACACCGATTTGCAATTCTCGGTCAGACCGAGAACCACATGTGCAATGGCCTTGGCCGAATCGGTGGAACCGAGTTCTGCAACCCGGTGGGTCCGAGATGGTTTCGGCGGAAACCTACCCTAAATTTTCGATTCAACTCTAATCTACGGAGTGTTTTGACTGGATAGAAGCGTTTCAATCATGGTAAGAATCATAATGAACACAATGTGCTAGGAATCGGACGGGGATAGCACTGTGATCGATTCCATACCCTAGTTCAGCGATGAACTCGCTACGGCGGCAACGACGGGGAAGAATTCCGTTAACGGCGGCGGAGACCAGCGACAGGAGGCGGCTGGCGACGCGGAGGAGGATCCGGAGACCCAGGAGGCAAGCGAGCTATGTGCGGGCGAAGGGGTTTCGGAGAAATTTCCAAAATTTTGCCCGTGAGTATATATAGCCCGACCCTGTCGGCGTGACCGAGTGGAACAACTCGGTGGCACCGAGATGCATAACTGTTGACAGTTACAGCAACTCGGTGTGACCGAAAAGTTCAAATCGGTTGCACAGAGATTGAAAACCTAGATCGACTTAGTGATCTCGATATGACCGAAATGGAGGAATCAGTCAGACTGAAACACACAAAGAAGTTTTGGAAGTTTAAGTCTATGACGAATCGGGGACTCCGAGTGCTCCTCACACAGAGTGGTTAGAATCTGACTTGATCAAATTTTGTGATGTAGCATGAATAGAGTTTGAGACGAGAAAAGCATAGATGGCTAGAGAGGGTTCTTAGGCATTCTTGTCCATCCACTTGGCAAAAGAAAAGAAAACCAATCAACCAAAACAACAAGTGGATGTCCTCGAATGAGTAAAATATGCAATCAACATGGTCACACAATAAAATGGCAATTGAAATATGTGGCAAAGCATGCACAACCAATTCTAGCATCTATCAAACAATTTGCGATGACTAGGTCATCTATATATGAGTATATTGACTTAGGAGTCAAATGAGAACATTTGAAAATAGGTCATACTCATCGTTTAAGCACAAGTGGGGTTACCACTTTTACATAAAGCATTGTTGTGTTCACACCATTAGAGTTGCTTTAGCTCAATTCTTAGAGTAAAGCTCCCACTAGATGTGAGATCCCCCCCTAAGAGGGATGAACTAACCTTGGGTTTTGTCGATGATGACTTCATGTAGATGTTGAATATGTGGATGCTCAATGTTGATGTAGATCATTTGGAGCTATCCATTGGAGTGAGTTGCACTTTCAATACCTACACGGGTTAGTCCCACAAGGAACAAACAAGGATATCCATAGACATAGAGTGATGCACACACAAGATGATGTCTATGAAAGCTTTTAGGTTACCTTGTCCCTTGTCTTACCAACAAGAGGGTTTGTGACTCCTTGATCTAGTGCAAGATGTCTAAGTTGATTGCACTTGTTCTTGCCAAGATGATAAGAGTGAAGTATGTTGGCGGAGTTACCCTCAAGAACTCTCTAGTTCTTCTTCTTCGGGATCCACACCATCTTGATGGGAATCCTCGGTGTTGTAGTTGTACTTGATGAAGTGGAACTTGAAGTAGTCTTGGGAACCCACTTGACCAAGGCCTTAGGAGCTTCTTCAAATGCATCAATTTCCTCTTGAAGCTTGTCCTTGCCTTTTTGCTTGTGGTCTTGTGGTGGAAGATCATCTTGAGCTTGTGTACCTTTGAGAGAAGTAGGATCATACTTCTCTTGTTGAGGAGCAAACTTCATCTTGGGGTATTGATCTTCTTCCCACTCAACTCCATTGGCATTGAACTTTCGTTCAAAACCAACACCTTGATTCTTCCGGTGCCTTCCTTGCTTGTGTACAATTTCCTCGAATTGCTTACTTCCGGCAAGGCTCTTGTAAACACCTTTCTCTATAATTACCTTCAATAAGCTATTTTCTTGCTCAAGTGTAACTTGGCTAAGAGAATCCTTAGTGGAATCAAGAGAACTACTAGAAGCAACAATATTGGATTTAGCATGATTATTGTTACTACTAGAGGAAGAATCTTTCTTGTTCTTGTTACTAGACTTGACTTGAGGCATGTAAGTGGATAAGAGTAAACGCTTGGCAATGTAAGAAGAACTTTTCTTGCGAAGATCATCATTGATTGCTTTTAAGAACTCATGCTCTTGCTCAAGGTTGAGCTTTTCAAAGCGCAATTTCTCATGAGTCCTTAAAAGTTCTCGATGATCTCCTAAGATAGTTTCATGAGCTAACTTAAGAGTGTTTAGTTCTTTATTTAGAGACTCAATCTTCTCCTTATCGTTGTCATTCGTTTTATCTTGATTAGCATGATTAATTGACGTTTCATCATAGTATTCATCACTAGAGTTGTCAACAAGTAAATCATCATCACCTAACAAGTCATCTTCATCACTATTGAAATCAACATACTCGGGGTGTGATACCTTTGGGCCTTTAGCCATGAAGCATGTTCCAACTCCTTCATTTGGTGAGTCAAATATGTCGTAGGAGTTGGTTGTCACAAGTGCTAGACCGGCAACACCTTCATCTTGAGTATATTCGGAGTTGGAGTGATAGCTCCTCTCGGAGTGGTTGTCGGAGTCGGAGCCGGATACCCATTCACCAACATGAGCTTGATGTCTTCGTTTTGTGTAGCTCCTTGATGACTTGTCCTTTCTTTCCGAATCCTTGCTTCTCCGTGAGGGTCTTCGTTCATAACGATCATCTCTACTCCTTCTTTCTCTAGATGGTGATTCTTCTCTTCTACTTCTTCTCTTGGGAGAATCTTCTCTTCTCTTGTAGGGGGGCGTACACTCATTGGAATAGTGTTCGGGCCTTCCACAATTGGTAGCAGTTTTGCTCTCGACTAGAAGATCTTTTGTCATTGTAGGACCTTGATTTGGAGCTTCTCTCTTTGCTTCTACTCTTGTAGAACCTGTTGAAGTTCTTCACCATTAAGCTCAATTCTTCATTGAAGGTTTGTTTCTCACTCGATGATGTGGGGGCTTCACATGAGGCTTTGTAAGCACCACTTGATTTGTTGTGAAGTTCCTCTTTATCCTTGAGTGATATCTCATGAGCAACAATTCTTCCGATGACTTCCGTTTGCTTGAGATCTTTGTAATTGGGCATCATTTGGATCAATGTGCACACGGTATCATATTTTCCATCCAAGGCTCTTAGGATCTTCTTGATGATGAATCTACCGGTCATCTCTTCACTCCCTAAGCCGGCAATCTCATTTGTGATAAGAGCAAGCCTAGAGTACATTTCAGCGACACCTTCACCATCCTTCATTTTGAACTTGTCAAGTTGACTTTGAAGCACATCCAACTTGGATTCCTTGACGGAGTCGGTACCTTCATGCATGTCAATCAAAGTATCCCAAATTTCCTTTGCATTCTCAAGACGGCTGATTTTGTTGAATTCTTCGGGGCACAATCCGTTGAAGAGGATATCACAAGCTTGAGCATTGTATTGTAGCATCTTCAACTCATCCGCGGTAGCTTCACAATTCGGTTCTTTCACATCAAAGAATTCACCTTGCAAGCCAACACACACAATAGCCCAAACGGCGGGGTTATGTCCAAGAATATGCATTTTCATCTTATGCTTCCAACTAGCAAAATTAGTACCATCAAAGTAAGGACCTCTACGGTGATAATTTCCCTCGCTAGACGCCATACTCTCCTAGGTTGTGAAACCAAGGCTATGACCACCAAAAGCTATGGAAATCAAAGCAAATGGAGACCAAAGCTCTGATACCACTTGTAGGATTGAAAGTATGTCTAGAGGGGGTGATTAGACTACTTGACCAAATAAAAATCTAGCCTTTTCCCAATTTTAGTTCTTGGCAGATTTTAGCTATCTTAGCACAAGTCAAGTAATCTCCACACAATTCAAGCAAGCATGCAAAAGAGTATATGAGCAGCGGAAAGTAAAGCATGCAACTTGCAAGAATGTAAAGGAAAGGATTTGGAGGATTCAAACGCAATTGGAGACACATATGTTTTTGTCGTGGTTCCGATAGGTGGTGCTATCATACATCCACGTTGATGGAGACTTCAACCCATGGAGGGTAACGATTGCGCGAGTCCACGGAGGGCTCCACCCACGAAGGGTCCACGAAGAAGCAACCTTGTCTATTCCATCATGGTCGTCGCTCACGAAGGACTTGCCTCACTAGCGGTAGATCTTCACGAAGTAGGCGATCTCCTTGCCCTTACAAACTCCTTGGTTCAACTCCACAATCTTGTCGGAGGCTCCCAAGTGACACCTAGCCAATCTAGGAGACACCACTCTCCAAGAAGTAACAAATGGTGTGTAGGTAATGAACTTCTTGCTCTTGTGCTTCAAATGATAGTCTCCCCAACACTCAACTCTCTCTCACAGGATTTGGATTTGGTGGAAAGAAGATTTGAGTGGAAAGCAACTTGGGGAAGGCTAGAGATCAAGATTCATATGGTTGGAATGGAATATCTTGACCTCGACACAAGTGTAGGTGGTTCTCTCTTAGAAAATGTGTATTGGAAGTGTAGGTATGTTCTGATGGCTCTCTCCATGAATGAAGAGTGAGTGGAGGGGTATATATAGCCTCCACACAGAATCTAACCGTTACACACAATTTTCCAAACTCGGTGGGACCGAATGGTTAAACTCGGTCGGACCGATTCAGCAAACCTAGTGACCGTTAGGATTTTCGGTGGGACTGAGATGCAACTCGGTAGGACCGATATGGTTAGGGTTAGGGCATAACGTAATCTTGGTGTGACCGATTACACAAACCCGGTGGGACTGATTTTGGTAATAAGCTAACCAGAGAGTTGGTCAGATAAACTCGGTGGGACCGATTTGCTCATCTCGGTGAGTCCGAAATTTTACAAAAGGGAAACGGAGAGTTTATATTGCAATCATGGTGGGACCGATCGCTCATCTCGGTAAGACGAAAACGTTACGAAGGGAAACAGAGAGATTACAATCCCATCTCAGTGAGACCGAGATCCCTATCGGTGAAACCGAATTGCTAGGGTTTGTGGCAGTGGCTATGACATTTGAAACTCGGTGGCGCCGGATAGATAGAATCGGTGGGGCCGAGTTTGACTTTTGGTTTAGGTCGTATGTGGATGTGGGAAGGTAGTTGAGGGTTTTGGAGCATATCACTAAGCACTTTGAGCAAGCAAGCCATTAAGCAACACCTCATCCCTCCTTGATAGTATTGGCTTTTCCTATATACTCAATGTGATCTTGGATCACTAAAATATAAAATGTAGAGTCTTGATCTTGAAGCTTGAGCCAAAATTTTTGTCCTTAGAATTTTGAGGGATCCACTTTCCTCATCCATGCCATGCCATTCATTGAGCTTTTCCTGAAATATTAATCTTGGAATAATGTTAGCTCAATGAGCTATATGTTGTTAGGAATTACCAAAACCACCCAAGGATAGTTGCACTTTCAACATTCGACAACCTCCGAACATACGACATCAATCTCAATCCGGAAAATGCGTTTTCGGCATACCAGCCAGAAAGCTCCTTGGTTTCATTGTCTCCAGTAGAGGTATCGAAGCTAACCCGGCCAAAATCCGAGCTTTGTCACAGTTGGCTACACCAACAGACCTCAAAAAAATCCAGAAGTTAACTGGATGCGTGGCGGCTCTAAGCCGCTTTATCTCCCGCTTAGGAGAAAAAGCTTTACCCCTTTATCGCCTTCTTCGGTGCACCAAACACTTCGAGTGGACGGACGCTACCACAGCCGGATTGGAAGAATAAAGGCCATTTTGGCAACCAAACCAATCCTGGTCGTGCCAAACATTGGCGAACCAATGCTATTGTACATTGCGGCAACTCATCAAGTTGTAAGCACAGTGCTCGTCGTCAAACGAGAAGCTGCCGGACATAAATTCCCTCTTCAAAAGCCGGTATACTATGTATCCACTGTCCTCACTCCATGCAAATCACGGTACCCACATTATCAAAAGATAGCCTATGCGGTATTCATGGCGTCCCGAAAGCTACGACACTACTTTCAAGAGTGTTTGATTATGGTAGCCTCGGAAGTGCCACTTAATGGTATTATAAACAACCGCAACGCTATGGGCCGGATTGCCAAATGGGTCATTGAGCTCCTCCCATTCGACATAAGATACAAACCACGACGAGCCATTAAATCGCAACTATTGGCCGACTTCGTCGCCGAATGGACGGAGGCCGAACTCCCTAAATAATACGGTGCATACTCCAACTGGATCATGCACTTCGACGGTTCTAAAATGATGGCCGGTCTAGGGGCTGGTGAAAGTGCAACTATCCCTAGGTGGTTTTGGTAATTCATAACAACATATAGCTCATTGAGCTAATGCTATTCCAAGATGATTATTTTAGGAAAGCTCAATGATTGGCATGGCATGGATGTGAAAGTGGAACCCTCAAAATGCTAAGGACAAAGGATTGGCTCAAGCTCAAAAGCTCAAGACTCTTCATTTTATATTTTAGTGATCCAAGATCACATTGAGTCTTTAGGAAAAGCCAATACTATCAAGGAGGGATGAGGTGTTGCTTAATGAGCCTCTTGCTTCATGTGCTTAGTGATATGCTCCAAAACCCTCAACTACTTTCCCATATCCACATATGACCTAAACCCTAAGCCAAACTCGGTCCTACCGATTCTTTCTATCCGGCGCCACCGAGTTTCACTTGTCATAAGCCACTGCCAAACCCTAGCAATTCGGTTCTACCGATAGGGATCTCGGTCTCACCGAGATGGGATTCCAAACTCTCTGTTTCCCTTTCGTAACTTTTTGGTCTCACCGAAAGAGCGAATCGGTCCCACCGAGATTGCAATGTAAATTCAGTGTTTCCTTTTTGTAACTTTTCGGTCTCACCGAAAGAGCAAATCGGTCCCACCGAGTTTGCCTGACCAACTCTCTGGTTAGCTAATTACCAAAATCGGTCTCACCGAGTTTGTGTAATCGGTCTCACCGAGATTACGTTATGCCCAAACCCTAACCATATCGGTCCTACCGAGTTGCATGTCAGTCCCACCAAAAATCTCTAACGGTCACTAGGTTTACCTTTTCGGTCCGACCGAGTTTTTTGATTCGGTCCCACCGAGATTGGAAAACTGTGTGTAACGGTTGGATTTTGTGTAGAGGCTATATATACCCCTCCACCTCCTCTTCATTCGTGGAGAGAGCCATCAGAACACATACACAATTCCAACTCATATGTTCTAAGAGAGAACCACCTACTCATGTGTTAAGACCAAGATATTCCATTCCTACCATATGAATCTTGATCTCTAGCCTTCCCCAAGTTGCTTTCCACTCAAATCTTCTTTCCACTAGATCCAAATCCTATGAGAGAGAGTTGAGTGTTAGGGAGACTATCATTTGAAGCACAAGAGCAAGGAGTTCATTACCTACACACCATTTGTTACTTCTTGGAGAGTGGTGTCTCCTAGATTGGCTAGGTGTCACTTGGGAGCCTCCGACAAGATTGTGGAGTTGAACCAAGGAGTTTGTAAGGGCAAGGAGATCGCCTACTTCGTGAAGATCTACCGCTAGTGAGGCAAGTCCTTCGTGGGCGATGGCCATGGTGGGATAGACAAGGTTGCTTCTTCGTGGACCCTTTGTGGGTGGTTGCTTCTTCGTGGACCCTTCGCGGGTGGAGCCCTCCGTGGACTTGCGCAACTGTTACCCTTTGTGGGTGGAGCCCTCCGTGGACTCGCGCAACCGTTACCCTTCGTGGGTTGAAGTCTCCATCAACATGGATGTAGGATAGCACCACCTATCCGAACCACGGGAAAAACATCCATGTCTCCAATTGCGTTTGAATTCTCCAAACCCTTCCCTTTACATTCTTGCAAGTTGCATGCTTTACTTTCCTCTGCCAATATACTCTTTGCATGCTTGCTTGAATTGTGTGATGATTGCTTGACTTGTCCTACAATAGCTAAAATCTGCCAAGAACTAAAATTGGGAAAAGGTTAAGCTTTTATTTGGTCAAGTAGTCTAATCCCCCCCTCTAGACATACTTTCGATCCTACAAGTGGTATCAGAGCTTTGGTCTCCATTTGCTTTGATCTCTATCGCTTTTGGTGGTCATAGCCTTGGTTTCACAACCTAGGAGAGTATGGCGTCTAGCGAGGGAAATTATCACCATAGAGGTCCTTACTTTGATGGTACTAATTTTGCTAGTTGGAAGCATAAAATGAAAATGCATATTCTTGGACATAACCCCGCTGTTTGGGCTATTGTGTGTGTTGGTTTGCAAGGTGACTTCTTTGATGGGAAAGAACCAAACCGTGAAGCTACCGCGGATGAGTTGAAGATGTTGCAATACAATGCTCAAGCTTGTGATATTCTCTTCAACGGATTGTGCCCCGAAGAATTCAACAAAATCAGCCGTCTTGAGAATGCAAAGGAAATTTGGGACACTTTGATTGATATGCACGAAGGTACCGACTCCGTCAAGGAATCCAAGTTGGATGTGCTTCAAAGTCAACTTGACAAGTTCAAAATGAAGGATGGTGAAGGTGTCGCTGAAATGTACTCTAGGCTTGCTCTCATCACAAATGAGATTGCCGGCTTAGGAAGTGAAGAGATGACCGATAGATTCATCATCAAGAAGATTCTAAGAGCCTTGGATGGAAAATATGATACCGTGTGCACATTGATCCAAATGATGCCCAATTACAAAGATCTCAAGCCAACAGAGGTGATTGGAAGAATTGTTGCTCATGAGATGTCACTTAAGGATAAAGAGGAACTTCACAACAAATCAAGTGGTGCCTACAAAGCCTCATATGAAGCCCCTACATCATCAAGTGAGAAACAAAACTTCAATGAAGAATTGAGCTTAATGGTGAAGAACTTCAACAAGTTCTACAAGAGTAGAAGCAAAGATAGAAGCTTCAAGTCAAGGTCCTACAATGACAAAAGTTCTTCTAGTCGAGAGCGAAACTGCTACAGTTGTGGAAGACCCGGACACTATTCCAATGAGTGTACGGCTCCCTACAAGAGAAGAGAAGATTCTCCAAAAAGAAGAAGCAAAGAATCACCACCTAGAGAGAGAAGGAGTAGAGATGATCGTTATGAACGAAGATACTCACGGAGAAGCAAGGATTCGGAAAGGAAGGAAAAATCATCAAGGAGCTACACAAAACGAAGACATCAAGCTCATGTTGGTGAATGGGTATCCGGCTCCGACTCCGACAGCCACTCCGAGAGAAGTTATCACTCCGACTCCAAAGATACTCAAGATGAAGGTATTGCCGGTCTAGCACTTGTGTCAACCAACTCCTACGACATCATTGACTCACCAAATGAAGGAATTGGAAGATGCTTCATGACCAAAGGTCCTAAGGTAACACACCCCGAGTATGTTGATTTCAATAGTGATGAAGAAGACTTGTTAGGTGATGATTTGCTTGTTGACAACTCTACTGATGAATACTATGATGAAACGTCAATTAATCATGCTAATCAAGATAAAACGAATGACAATGATAAGGAGAAGATTGAGGCTCTAACTAAAGAACTAAACACTCTTAATTTAGCTCATGAAACTATCTTCGAAGATCATCGAGAACTTTTAAGAGCTCATGAGAAATTACGCTTTGAAAAGCTCAATCTTGAGCAAGAGCATGAGTTTTTAAAAGCAATCAATGATGATCTTCGCAAGAAAAGTTCTCCTTACATTGCCAAGTGTTTACTCTTATCCACTTACATGCCTCAAGTCAAGTCTAGTAACAAGAACAAGAAAGATTCTTCCTCTAGCAGTAACAATGATCATGCTAAATCCAATATTGTTGCTTCTAGTACTTCTCTTGATTCCACTAATGATTCTCTTAGCCAAGTTACACTTGAGCAAGAAAATAGCTTATTGAAGGGAATTATAGAGAAAGGAGTGTACAAAAGCCTTGCCGGGAGTAAGCAATTCGAGGAAATTGTGCACAAGCAAGGAATGCACCAGAAGAATCAAGGTGTTGGTTTTGAACGAAAGTTCAATGCCAATGGAGTTGAGTGGGAAGAAGATCAATACCCCAAGACAAAGTTTGTTCCTCAACAAGAAAAGTATGATACTTCTTTCAAGGGGACACAAGCTCAAGATGATCTTCCACCACAAGACTACAAGCAAAAAGGCAAGGACAAGCTTCAAGAGGAAATTGATGCATTTGAAGAAGCTCCTAAGACCTTAGTCAAGTGGATTCCCAAGACTACTTCAAGTTCCACTTCATCAAGTACAACTACAACTCCAAGTATTCCCATCAAGATGGTGTGGATCCAAAAGAAGAAGAACTAGAGAGTTCTTGAGGGTGACTCCGCCAACATACTTCACTCTTATCATTTTGGCAAGAACAAGTGCAGTCAACTTCCACATCTTGCACTAGTTCAAGGAGTCACAAACCCTCTTGTTGGTAAGACAAGGGACAAGGTAACCTAAAAGTTTTCATGGACATTATCTTGTGTGTGCATCACTCTATGTCTATGGATATCCTTGTTTGTTCCTTGCGGGACTAACCCATGTAGGTATTGAAAGTGCAATTCACTCAAAGGGATAGCTCCAAGTGATCTACATCAACATTGAGCATCCACATCTTCAACATCTACATGAAGTCATCATCGACAAAACCCGAGGTTAGTTCATCCCTCTAAGGGGGGATATCACATCTAGGGGGAGCTTTACTCTAAGACTTGAGCTAAAGCAACTCTAAAGATGTGAACACAACAATGCTTTATGTAAAAGTGGTAACCCCACTTGAGCTTAAACGATGAGTATGACCTATGATCAAGTGTTCTCACTTGACTCCTAAGTCAATATACTCATATATAGATGACCTTGTCATCACAAATTGCTTGGTAGATGCCAGAATTGGTTGTGCATGCCTTGTCACATATTTCATTTGCCATCTTATTGTGTGAGCATGCTGGTTGCATATTTTACTCATTCGAGGACATCCACTTGTTGTTTTGATTGTTCGGTTTTATTTCCTTTTGCCAAGTGGATGGACAAGATTGCCTAAGAACCTCCTCTAGCTATCTATGCTTTTCTCGCCTCAAACTCTATTCATGCTACATCACAAAATTTGATCAAGTCAGATTTGAACCACTCTGTGTGAGGAGCGCTCGGAGTCCCCGATTCGTCATAGACTTAAACTTCCAAAACCTCTTTATTATTCTCGGTCTGACCGATACCCCACTTTCTGTCCTACCAAGATCATTAAGTTGATCTAGGTTTTTGATCTCGGTGCAACCGATTTGAACCATTCGGTCACACCGAGTTGCAACAACTGTATACAGTTTTGCATCTCGGTGCCACCGAGTTGTTCCACTCGGTCACACCGATAGGGTCGGGCTATATATAGTCACAGGCAAAAATTTGGAAATTTCTCCGAACCCCTTCGCCCGCGCGATAGCCTGCTCTACCAACTTGGTCTCCGGATCGTCTCCTCGCCGCCAGCCGCCTCCAGTTGCTGGTCTCCATCGCCGTCAACGGAATTCTACCCCGCCGTTGCCGCTGTAGCGAGTCTCCGCCGAACTAGGGTATGGACTCGATCTTCGTGCTATTCCCCATTCTGATTCTTAGCACATTGTGATCATCATGATTCTTGCCACGATTGAAACACTGCTGTCCAGTCAATGCGTTCGTAGATTAGTTTTGATTCGAAAATTTTAGGGTTAGGTTTCCGCCGAAACCATCTCGGACCCACCGAGTTGAAAAACTCGGTCCCACCGATTTGGCTTATGCCATTGCACAAGTGAGACTCGGTCTGACCGAGAATTACTTATCGGTGTGACCGATTTTGGAACTCTGTGAAACCCTAGCAGTCTCGGTGCCACCGAACTGTGACTCGGTCTGACCGAGTTCACTAGTTTAGGTTCCAAAACTGCTTCGGTATCACCGAGTTTAAAAATCGGTAGATCCGAGATGATTTCAGTGGGAAACTAAAACTAAGTTTTTGAGTCATTCTTTTGCAAAAATCTCTGCATTTTGTGATGCTCATCCACTCTATCTCATCTATAACCTATTCACAGGGTCAGCAGTTAGAGTTTGCAACATGTCTGATCAGAGTGACAGCCAGAACTTGTCAGAGCAGCAAGTGCAGATGAGTGAGGGCACTAGTCCCTCAAGTTCCTCAGATGATGGCAGCAGGAGCAGCCCTAGCAATCTGCCTAAAGCTGCCACAAGACAGAGAAAGAAGAGAACCTCAGACTCAGAAGATGAGGATTATGTGGCAGAAGAGGAAGCAACTTCCATGAGAGTTGAGCCAGCACAGGGCATAAAACCAGGGATGAAGATCAAAAGGCCAGCAGGCAGGCAGCCTATGTCAAAGGCCAGAGCTTCAACTGAGAAGCCCACTCCCATTGAGCCAGTTGCTGCTGAAGGCAAGAAGAGGAAAGAAAGGGTGAAGAAAACTGTAGCCAGAATGCTTGGCAAGGCTCCCATCATGGAAGAAGAGGAAGAAGAAGAGGTAGCTGCACCAGCACCTAAGGCACCCAAGCTGATGGGTGATGCCATAAGAACAGGGGCAGCTGCTTCCAAGGCCAAGCCAGCTCCAAAGCCAAAGCCAAAGAGGAACACAAGAAGCATCCCAGCTACTGAGAAGAACAAGGCCCCAGTGCCTGAAGCTGCAGAAGAAGAAGAAGAGAATGTTCTTAGAAAGCTCAAGCCCAAGATCCCAGACCACAACGATGCTCATCTTGTGGCTGAGGATATGAAACTCAGGAGAGATTCAGGGCTCCGGAAGTGGAGAGAAGCAGACCCGTATGCTTCAAGGAGAAGGACTGCAGTTGACTACAGGTTTCACACCAAGGAGCAGCAAGACTTTTATGAGACAGTGCTGCTAGACAAGAAGCCAATTGTTTGTGATATGAGATGGGTTGATTGGCAATACATCAAGGACAACAAAGAGTACTACCCTAGAGTGCAGGACAGCTTCAAGGCATGTGGAGTAGAGGACTTTGTTGGGCAGAAGCTCACAAAGTGGAACAAGGAACTCATCATGCAGTTCTACTCCACAGCCCATTTCTATCCAGATGGCAGGATTGTATGGATGTAAGAGGGTACGAGGTACCAGTCTACAGTTGCTGAATGGGTTCAGCTGATTAATGCCCCAGAAGAGCATGACGATGACTTGAACATTTATGCCAAGAAGAAGATGGACCATAACTCTATGTCCAATATGTACAAGGAAATTCCAAACGAGGCTCTTGAAACTTTCAAATTTTTCTCAGTGCACTATCTTCTGTCAGGGCTGCCAACTATCAATTGGATATTGAGGCACACCTTGTTGCCCAAGTTTGGAGATCACAAGATGATCAGAGGCCATGCAATAAATTTGCTTCATATATTTGATGTGCCACAGAAGTTCAAGGTGATGAGCCTCATGGTAGAGACCATCAAGAGGACTGCAGCAGACCAGAAGAGGAGTTGTGGATATGCCCCACAGATTCAGGAGCTCATCAACTCAAAGATGGGCACAGGCATATACTTACTGGACCAGGAACACCTGCCCATCCGTCCAGATTTTGAAGCTAATCAAGTGGTCATGACTGAGAATGAACCATCATCTGCACAAGCACAAGCAAAGAAGGAGAAGGCAAGGAAGGAGAAAGCTGCCAAGATGCCAACTCAAGAGGAGGCATCTGAGTATTTCTTGAAAACCAAACAAGAGCAGCTTGGTTACTTGATTGCATCCACACTGAGGATTGAGCAAGGACTGGCCACCCTCACTCAGAATCAGCAGAGCCTAGAGAGAATCATGGAACAAAAGTTTTATGACTTGGATGTCAAAGTAACAGAGATTCAGTCTGCAGTGGAACAACTTCAGGATGACATGCAGGAGAGGAGAGGCAAGACTACAACTGATGCATTTGCCAGAGCGCCAAGAGCTCAGAGATCATATGCAGTGCCAGTTGCTGACACCAGATCCACCACTTCTGCACCAGCTACAGCCTCAGTTCCACCAGCTCCAGCGTCCGCTTCAGCCTCAACTCCAACCATGTCTACAGAAGGCTTCATCCTTGGAGTGCTCCGGACTCCACCACCACATGAAGATCAAGCCTGAGTGTTGACTTAGCACTATGCATTTTCTAGGAACTTTTTGGTAACTTGTTGGCAAAGGGGGAGAAAATGTATAGTTCATGGGCTTCGAGAGAGAGAGTGTTGCTTTTTTCTCTCTTGCTTTATTTGGTGGTTTTTCGAACTTTGTTTGCTTTTGAGTGCTTGAGATACTATGTCATTGCTCGTGAGACATTGATGATCATGTGTTTGATCATAAGCTACACTTATGCATGCTTGATATATCTTATCTATCTTATGTGATCATTCACTATTCTTGGTGATGAGTGCATGTATTTCATTCTTATCGTTTTAAGCGCTCCACCAAGATGTATGTGACATGGAAGAGTAACCCATGACTCTAACTCTTTGTGCATTTGCAGTCCAAAGCAAATTTTAAATATGCACAAATTTAGGGGGAGCTCTCACTTGTCACATACTTCTCAAAGCGACGATATATTTCATGCTTATTATCATTTGTCGAAGCTTTGATCTATATGTTGTCATCAATTACCAAAAAAGGGGAGATTGAAAGTGCAACTATCCCTAGGTGGTTTTGGTAATTCATAACAACATATAGCTCATTGAGCTAATGCTATTCCAAGATGCTTATTTCAGGAAAGCTCAATGATTGGCATGGCATGGATGTGAAAGTGGAACCCTCAAAATGCTAAGGACAAAGGATTGGCTCAAGCTCAAAAGCTCAAGACTCTTCATTTTATATTTTAGTGATCCAAGATCACATTGAGTCTTTAGGAAAAGCCAATACTATCAAGGAGGGATGAGGTGTTGCTTAATGAGCCTCTTGCTTCATGTGCTTAGTGATATGCTCCAAAACCCTCAACTACTTTCCCATATCCACATATGACCTAAACCCTAAGCCAAACTCGGTCCTACCAATTCTTTCTATCCGGCGCCACCGAGTTTCACTTGTCATAAGCCACTGCCAAACCCAAGCAATTCAGTTCTACCGATAGGGATCTCGGTCTCACCGAGATGGGATTCCAAACTCTCTGTTTCCCTTTCGTAACTTTTCGGTCTCACCGAAAGAGCGAATCGGTCCCACCGAGATTGCAATGTAAATTCAGTGTTTCCTTTTTGTAACTTTTCGGTCTCACCGAAAGAGCAAATCGGTCCCACCGAGTTTGCCTAACCAACTCTCTGGTTAGCTAATTACCAAAATCGGTCTCACCGAGTTTGTGTAATCGGTCTCACCGAGATTACGTTATGCCCAAACCCTAACCATATCGGTCCTACCGAGTTGCATGTCAGTCCCACCGAAAATCTCTAACGGTCACTAGGTTTACCTTTTCGGTCCGACCGAGTTTTTTGATTCGGTCCCACCGAGATTGGAAAACTGTGTGTAACGGTTGGATTTTGTGTGGAGGCTATATATACCCCTCCACCTCCTCTTCATTCGTGGAGAGAGCCATCAGAACACATACACAATTCCAACTCATATGTTCTGAGAGAGAACCACCTACTCATGTGTTGAGACCAAGATATTCCATTCCTACCATATGAATCTTGATCTCTAGCCTTCCCCAAGTTGCTTTCCACTCAAATCTTCTTTCCACCAGATCCAAATCCTATGAGAGAGAGTTCAGTGTTGGGGAGACTATCATTTGAAGCACAAGAGCAAGGAGTTCATTACCTACACACCATTTGTTACTTCTTGGAGAGTGGTGTCTCCTAGATTGGCTAGGTGTCACTTGGGAGCCTCCGACAAGATTGTGGAGTTGAACCAAGGAGTTTGTAAGGGCAAGGAGATCGCCTACTTCGTGAAGATCTACCGCTAGTGAGGCAAGTCCTTCGTGGGCGATGGCCATGGTGGGATAGACAAGGTTGCTTCTTCTTGGACCCTTTGTGGGTGGTTGCTTCTTCGTGGACCCTTCGTGGGTGGAGCCCTCCATGGACTCGCGCAACCGTTACCCTTTGTGGGTGGAGCCCTTCATGGACTCGCGCAACCGTTACCCTTCGTGGGTTGAAGTCTCCATCAACGTGGATGTAGGATAGCACCACCTATCCAAACCACGGGAAAAACATCCGTGTCTCCAATTGCGTTTGAATTCTCCAAACCCTTCCCTTTACATTCTTGCAAGTTGCATGCTTTACTTTCCTCTGCCAATATACTCTTTGCATGCTTGCTTGAATTGTGTGATGATTTCTTGACTTGTCCTACAATAGCTAAAATCTGCCAAGAACTAAAATTGGGAAAAGGTTAAGCTTTTATTTGGTCAAGTAGTCTAATCCCCCCTCTAGAAATACTTTCGATCCTACAGCTGGCGTCGTCCTGACATCCCCAACCGGGGATACCATTCAATACGTACTGCAAATATTGTATACAGACTCCAACAATGCAGCCGAATATGAAGCTCTGTTGCATGGTCTTCGGATGGCAGTCTCCATGGGCATTCAACGCCTGGAGGTGCGTGGGGATTCAAACTTCACAATATCCCAAATAAATGGAGACTTTGACGCCAAGGATCCGAAAATGGCGGCCTATCGAAACACCGGCCTAAAAATGTCAGCTCGGTTCGAGGGGCTCGAACTTAACCATGTGGCTCGGGAAAATAATCAGGCGGCGGATGTCCTCGCCCGCATTGGTGCAAAACGCGATACGGTCCCCCCCAACATATTTCTCGAAAGGTTGTCCAAGCCATCTGTAGTATGGGAAGGAGACACCGGTAACAATAGTCCGGACTCGGCCAAAATTCCTTATACCGAATACTCTGACACAATCGGAGGCTCTGCCACCGAAATAACACCTTCAGCCCATGTAATAACGGCCATTATTGCCCCATGGACAGAACCATTCCTGGCCTACCTAACTAGACAGGAACTTCTGGAGGACCAAAATGAGGCACGTTGCATAGTGCGGCGATCCAAGGCCTACAGGGTCCATGAGGGAGAATTGTACAAAAAAGCACTACCGAAGTCCTACAAAGGTGCATCTCCGAAGAGGAAGGGCGGAATCTTTTGGCAGAAATTCATGCCGGACTCGGCAGTCATCATGCCGCAGCCCGGGCCCTTGTAAGCAAGGCCTTCCGCACAGGATTCTATTGGCCAATAGCCCGGGCAGACGCACAGGACTTGGTCCAACGTTGCGCCGGTTGCCAGCTCTTTGCAAATCAAAGCCACATGCCACCCACCACCCTCCAAAAAATCCCCATTACATGGCCCTTTGTGGTCTGGGGGCTTGACATGGTTGGACCCCTTAAAGGGGGAACCACAAGAAAAAATACTTACTGGTCATGGTGGATAAATTCACCAAATGGATAGAGGCCAAACCTGTTAAAACAGCCGAATCCGGACCGGTGATAGAATTCATATCCAGGGTTGTACACCATTATGGCATCCCCCACAGCATCATCCCTGATAATGGCACGAACTTCACTGCCGACGAGGTAAAACTCTGGTGCAGCAAAATGGGCTTCAAGCTTGATTATGCTTCAGTCTATCACCCACAAACCAACGGTCAAGTCGAGCGAGCAAACGGTCTTATAATGAGCGGCATTAAACCCAGATTAGTGCGTTCCTTAATAGAGTCTGACACGCACTGGGTAGAGGATCTCGACTCTGTACTCTGGGGGCTGCGGACCACCCCGAATCGTAGTACCGGATATACACCGTTCTTTATGGTGTACGGCGCAGAGGCAGTCTTGCCCTGTGACATAATTCATGCCTCCCTCGAGTGCGCATGTACGAAGAAAGAGAAGCCGAGCTCGATCGATATGACAGTATGGACACCTTGGAGGAGGAGCGCGACATAGCCAAAGCCCATTCCGCATTTTATCAGCAACAGGCTCGCAGATACCAAAGCAAAGAAGTACGGGCCAAAACTTATAACATTGGCGAACTAGTTCTACGCCTGCCGGATAAGAAAAAGAACAAGCTCGAGCCCAAATGGGAAGGTCCCTTCATTATTGACCAAGTTCTGACCGGTGGAGCGTACCGACTGCGGGATGCATCGACTAGTCGACTCGAGCCGAACCCATGGAACACGGCTAGGCTCCGAAGATTCTATGCCTAGCACCGGACTCTTTGTTAGTCCCCTCCCTTTGTCCATTTTCTGCATAAACATCATCTATCTTGTTTCCCTTTCTTTCTTTCTCTTATTATTTATCTAGGCCTTCAAGGGTCACCTTGCGCCTCGCTTGTACATTACAGATGCGCTAGCCGCACTCTTCATACCTGGGGGCTTCTTTCACAGAAGCTTAAATTATTTATCTGGGCCTCACGCCTAACACATGTGTTATACTTCCGCGTGTACCTTTTTTCACCATTATATGCATCCATATGACTTAAGTTTTGGCCAAGCTGGGTTGCCTGGCTCTTGTATTTATGCCCTACGTTCCCGTTAATTCGGCTAGGGCATAAGGGGAGCACCTCTACGATTGTTACTGCCGGGTCAGCCGGATGTGTACCTCAGACTGGGTGAAGCCGAAAGCTAGCATTCTTAAGGGAATATTCGGTCGGTGAACAAAAGATGATTTTTATTTATTTTCCATATCTGCCCTAGATGCTTTTTCTGCGTTTCTTATTGTAGTCCGGACATGCACTTTAGGGCATGCTTACCCAGGGAAAGGAACCCTTAACGGAACTATTCTCCCTGGAAGATGTTTCTTACTACCCATGTAATATAACATAACTAGTTGGGCACTTGTCTGATAAAGCACTAATGACCCCTATGCCTGGCCTCCATGCATACCCCTGTTTTATATAACTGAGCGGGTATTCAGATTCACTCCGGACTATCAGGCCCGGAGGTTGAAGCGAAAAGGTCCGCAACGACAAATGATCTACAATCCGGCTAGAAGGCATTATACATGTCACTTTAATTACATAGTCATGCGGACTGACTAAATTCCTCCTCTATACCATCCAACAGGCGGTCCAGCTTACAATCCTGTTGAGAATACTTTGCGGCTAATTCTACTTGCCCATAAACTAAGCTAACGGGGATCTCTTTTCCGTCAGGCCCACAGGTCCGACCTCGGCCATGTGATTTGGGTCTGCCTTGGTATACCGCGTCTTCACCATGGCCCAGGCTTCTCTGGCACCCTGTCGGCAGGCTGATATCTTCCATAAACGGAAGCGCCGCCGTGCTCCCTTCAGCTTCTCTTCAAGCTCTGCAACACCTTCTGGCAGGGAGACGGACGGCCACAAGGCCTGGGCAATGCCCTGCATCACCAGCCGAACTTGTTCGTGCAGAT
Source organism: Triticum aestivum (assembly GCF_018294505.1). Lineage (NCBI taxonomy): Eukaryota > Viridiplantae > Streptophyta > Magnoliopsida > Poales > Poaceae > Triticum > Triticum aestivum. The sequence goes on from NC_057794.1 coordinate 181,854,863, forward strand.
GTGACATCTCGGACAGAAGATCACCCGTAGACCCGGGCATTTCCTCCGCGGGACGACCCGTCAACATACCTACAGACATAGCACTGTTAGACAGCTTCTTCGCCGAACTCCTTTAAAAAGGATTCGTTCAAACACTTACTGAAAAATGTCGCGCCGAAGCCGCTTATTCTTCTTCTCAGAGTCCGCAAGCTGGCCCGGAACGCCTTTTAGTTCCACATTCAGCTTAATGCTGGCGTCTTGGAGATTGTTTTTCTCCAGCATAACCTTAGTCAGCACGCATTTGCCAGCCTCTAGCTGTCGCATAACATGCTGGTCCCCCGGACTTTCTCCGGACTCATCTGCAAAAACAATTGTTAGATCTGCAGACATGCCACACACTATATGGTAACCACCATTCTTTAAAGTAAATGTTACCAGCGGGAGGCTTTTTCTATTCCTGCAATGCGGCAAGAGCGGGCCCCAGTTGGGTCTTGCATTCCTCCAGCTCCTGGGACAGCCTAGTATTCTTCTCTATAAGAACCTGCACATTAAAGATGATCCTTAAATCAGTTCTGCTATCTGTTTCAAGTCTCCGGGGCTACTGATACATATAAATCATCAGATTTACTCACCCGTACATCCTTTACATACTGATCCATGGCTCTGGCTAGACCATCTTGAGCGGCACGGAGGTACGCCTCTCTAGAATTGAAGGCGTCAAACGCCTCTGGTGAGAAACAAGCATCACGGAGTACGGCCCGGCGAGGCTTATGATTCATGGCGCTTTCCACTTATGAGTTTGTAGCGGATAATCTATCCGCATCCTCTGTAGGGGGGTTATCCGGCGCCTGCCCCATATCGCCTTCCGCCTCCATGTCCGGTCCTCACGCCCGACTGGTGGAAGCTTGATTGGCAGCATCACCGGACATATTCCAGCGAGCGTTCTTTCTGTTAAAGAAATGCGGGCGTCATTACATTTTGAGAAAGAAGACAACCACAGAGCGGGGTTTTTCCTATACCTTTGCGCCGGCGTCTCCGTCCTGACCACCTTCCTTTTTGGCCTACCCGGCCTCGGTACCTCTTATTGGCGAGTTGCCACGGGTTCGGCAGGGCGTCCCGAATGCCTTCCCTGTAAAAGATGCCACGGGTTCGCCTTCGGTGGGTGAAGTGCCTAAAAGGGGACCCTAGTTTTGGAGTTGGGACTTTTTGATTTTTCTTACCTGCGATGCAGGGAGCAGTCCGGGATAGTCGGCCGAAATGGCCACCAGGGCATCATCGCAGCTTAACTGATAGAACTGCCGGTCTACCAGTTCCACGGAGATAACCGGATCTTCTTCAAGTCCGAAATCGAGGGCCCGGTCAGGGTCCTCTGGTTGTGGAGAAGGGCTGCTGACCTCCTTTATGGCTTTTCGCAGTTCCTGCCACAAAGCAGCAAGGTGAATACTTACGATTAAGAATACGGGAAAAATGGGGGCAGGGAGATATAACTTACCCAGCTTGGAGGATTGTACATGGAGAATCCATCCCGTGGCTTAATGCGGGTGAACTCCTCTTCCTCGCCCTTGAACAGTTCGGACAGAATTTTTGCTAGAGCGGCAGCATTGTCCGGACCCTTACGCCTGCAGCAGGTGGCGTCATCCGCCCCGTTATAACACCACAAGGGGTACCCACGATATTGAAGTGGCTGCACTCCCCGCATTATGCAAATTGACATAACTTCAATTATTGTCAATCCTGATCGATCCAGGGCTTTGATCTGGTTCATCAAATAGAGGACTTCTCCGTTGTCTTCTGCCTAGGGGCTCTGTGGGCACCAACATCGGCGCTTCTTCAAAGGAGAATTGTTGAACTCAGGAAGACCCCGCCGAACAGGGTCCGGAAGGGGGACGTCCTCCATATAAAACCATTCCGACGGCCAGTCTTCGGACGGCTTCTTCGGGGTACCGGACAGGTATCCGGTATTGGCGATGCGCCATATTTTGGCTCCGCCCACTTGATAAAGTGATTCCCTTTGTGTGCGAGGGACAAGGCAGAATAGCCTTTTCCACAGCTCGAAGTGAGCCTCGCAGCCTAGGAACAACTCGCAGAGAGAAACATAGCCGGCGATATGTAGAATGGAGGCAGGGGTGAGATTGTGTAATTGGAGGCCGTAGAACTCCAGGAGCCCACGGAGGAACGGATGAATTGGAAATCTGAGTCCCCTTAGTAAGTAAGGAACAAGGCAGACCCGTTCCCCCATGGAAGGACAAGGAAAGCTCTCCGCTTGCGCCCCGCCATTATAGGTGGCAAGCCCGACTCGAATGGGCACCATATACGCTGGAGGGAGAAATCCCTTAGTCTGCAGCTCGACTAATCGACTATGCGGGACTGAACACCTCTCCCAATCACCGGGCTTAGGGCTACGGGGGCGGGAGGAGGAGCTGCGGAGGTCGGCCATGCTGGAATGGATCTTTCTGAAACACACTCTGATGAACTCTTGCTGGGGAAGGATGGTATGGATCGGATCTAAGAATCCCCATTCCTTTAATAGACAATTTATTTATCTGGCTAGGGGGGTGAAGGTAAAAATGCCCTAGCGCCTCGTATTCGTTCGACACGTGGGAGAAAGCCCTTATTGGGCACAGAAGCCAAGAGGTTCAACATTTATGGAGCCGGACACTGCTTACGAACACTTGAAAGTTGGAGAAGAACCCGCCTTGCAATGCCGAAGACAACATTGCGCGCCGGACTCATCGTCATTGCAGCCTAGTTCGGGGGCTACTGAGGGAGTCCTGGATTAGGGGGTCTCCGGACAGCCGGACTATATCCTTTGGCCGGACTGTTAGACTATGAAGATACAAGATTGAAGATTTCGTTTTGTGTCCGGATGGGACTCTACTTGGCGTGGAAGGCAAGCTAGGCAATACAGATATGTATATCTCCTCCTTTGTAACCGACCTTGTGTAACCCTAGCCCTCTCCGGTGTCTATATAAACCGGAGGGTTTTAGTCCGTAGGACAACATACAATCATACCATAGGCTAGCTTCTAGGGTTTAGCCTCTCTGATCTCGTGGTAGATCTACTCTTGTACTACCCATATCATCAATATTAATCAAGCAGGACGTAGGGTTTTACCTCCATCAAGAGGGCCCGAACCTGGGTAAAACTTCATGTCCCCTGCCTCCTATTACCATCCGCCTAGACGCATAGTTTGGGACCCCCTACCCGAGATCCGCCGGTTTTGACACCGAGAGACACCTTGTTCCATGCGGCGCTGGTGAGGGCCTTCGTCCCGGCTTCCTTCCTGCGGCTCCCAGTGTGCCCCCCTGGCGGGAGGGAGGCCGACAAGCTGGGACCGCCATCTGCTGCTGTGACTTGATCCCCCTGCGTACCATCGTTAGCGTAAGCCTGCTCCTGAGGAATTAGTGGTACCTTGTAGCAGTTGTCGTTGGCGCGGTTGGCGAGGCTTCCGGAGGGGTCCTGAAAGGCACCAGCTTCTAGCGCCTACTCCTCCCAGCCCGGCTCGAGGAACAAGACAGGGTCGTCTTCCAGCATGTACTCCTGGTCCACCATGCGGGGCACATAGGCCTCCGAGGCCGCTGCCCCGAGGACCTCGCCATAGTGCCCCACACTCCACGTCACCCGACCTAGCATGCCACCTCGAGGATGGTAGGGTTGCATCCCGCCTAGGCCATAGGTGGCAGTGCTCGTGCCCGTGCCTAGCAAGGGTGGCGCCGGCGCGAGTGGGCGTGCAATTCCGTTTGTCGCACCGGTGTCGATGAAGTCTGCCGATGCGCCCGCAGGCGCGCGGGCGTAGCGCGGCCCACCATGCGACCCGGCCATAGCTTGTGGTGTGAGCAAAGAACAGAAGGGCGGTGCTCCTGAAGCCGCGGCATCTAGTAGCTCGACGACGCGTTTCAGTAGCGCATCCCGGCTGCTCTCCATCAGCGGCACCGTAGTAGTTCCCGTGCCACCAAGAGCACAGCTCGCATGTTTGCCTGCTCCCTCTGGGTGTGTGGTGCGGTTGCCGCGGCGTGGCTTGCGGCCCTTGCAGTAGGTCGCACCTGTCGTGGAGGGAGGGCGGACGGCGCCTGGACGCGCCGCCCGCGCCCGGTAGTGTCTGGTGGCGCTCATGTCGCTTGGAGCGCGGGGTTGAGGTCTTCCTGAGCAGGCGGCGCCATCCGGGCTGGCCATGCTGCCCAGCGGTCGGCGTTGGTCCTTGAGTCGCCGGACATCGGAACCGCAAAGTGTTGGTGAGTCGACCAGCGGGAGAGAAGCTCCGGCGCCCCCCTACCTGGCGCGCCAAATGTCGAATTACGGGTTTCGGCAAAACCCTCAAGGTTCAAACACTGGGGTGTGCGCGAAGATCTCCCCCCTACCGATCCACGTCCTAGCTCAGCTAAGATCTTACAAACTATCTCGACAAACTCACAGCACAAGGGACACAAGATTTATACTGGTTTGGGCCACTGTTGTGGTGTATTACCCTACTCCAGTGTGGTGTGGTGGGTTGCCTCTTGGGCTGAGGATGATTAGTACAAGGGGAAGAACAGCCTCCTGAGGAGTGGTGTTCTTGTGCTTGGTGAACTCATGGTTGTCCAGGTCTCTCTTGGCCAGATTGGTCTATCTATCCTCTCCCTAGCTACGGTGGCGGCTGGTCCTATTTATAGAGGCCCTGGTCCTCTCCCCAAATATTGAGCGGGAAGGGAGCCAACAACGGCCAATCCGAAGGGGGGCACCTAGTACAGCTTATCCTGACAAAAGCAGTCTTTGCCTGTCAAAGGCTTTGGTGGTGACGTCGCCTTGGGCTCCATGGTGACCTCCGTCTTGCCGTCCTTATGGTCTTGGTCTTGTTGCACTGATATGGAAACCTTTGCTTGACGCCTCGGTACTCCGCGCCCGCGCCTACTTCCTTAGCACTGAAGAGGAAACACAGACACTACGCGCGCTGGCGCCCGCCTGGCCTTGGTCGTCATGGCTCACATCATTGCAACCTCGCGAGGTTTGCCTGGCCTTGAAATCTCCGCCCTTCACGAGCCAGCCTGATGAGGCCACTCCTGAGGAGGTCTTGCATCGTCCGCCTCGCGAGGCTTGGCCCCTCGCGAGGGTCTTGAGTCTTTGCTGGTGAAGATGGCCGTACGGGCCCACTCATAGAGCCACGCCGTGGGCCGCAGGCAGGCAAGTCTGGGGAGCCCCGTTCCCAGAACACCGACATGAACCACGCAAAAAATATCCATGTCTACATTGCGTTTTCTCCCTCCAAACTCCTTCCTTTACCTTCATATGCAATTGTTTTACATTTCGCTGCTATACTCTTAGAATTACATGTGTAGGTTAATTACTTGAATTGTGCTAAGTTGCTAAAATCTGCCAAGACTTAAAATTGGGAAAAGGCTAGATTTTTATTTGCTCAAGTAGTCTAATCACCCCCTCTAGGCATACTTTTGATCCTATAGTTTTATTGGTTGGCGGCTCATGCCGATGCTGAGGATTTGGTCAGAGATGTGACGGTTGTCAGAAGTTTTCATGACGAGCTCATGTTCCGGCTCAAGAGTTGAGGATTATTCCAATTACTTGGCCGTTTGTGACCTGGGGGCTTGATATGGTTGGGCCTTTCAAGAGCTCCAAAGGTAAGAAGACCCACCTTTTGGTGGCAGTTGACAAGTTTACTAAGTGGGTTTAAGCAGAGCCGGTTAGTAAGTGTGACGCAACAACGGCGGTTCAATTCATTAAGAAGGTGATCTTCCGTTTTGGCTTTCCCCACAGCATTATATCGGATAATGGCACTAATCTGTCTAAGGGTGCTCTCAAAAAAATTGTCAATGAGAGCATATTCGATTTGATGTTTCCTCTGTGGCTCACCCCCAGTCCAATGGTCAAGCAGAATGAGCTAATCAAGAGATTCTGCGAGGCATCAAGCCCTGGCTTATGGTTCCTTTGCAAAGAACGCACGGTTGTTGGGTGGAGGAGTTACCTTCAGTGTTATGGAGTATCAATACAACCCCCAACAGATCTACGGGTTACACACCTTTCTTCATGGTTTATGGAGTAGAGGCGGTTCTCCCTAGTGACACCCTAGTGACATCCGTCACGATTCACCCTGTGTGGCGGCTTACGTTGAGGCTGATAATGAAAGGGCATGTCAGGATGCACTTGACCTATTGGATGAGGAGCGCGACCTTGCGGCGGCTCGCTCAGCGATTTATCAATAAGACCTATGTCGTTATCACAACCGCCGGGTCAAAAGCAGAACCTTTCAAGAAGGCGACTTGGTGCTCCGGCTTATCCAGGATCAAACTGATATGCATAAACTATCACCGCCTTGGGAAGGACCTTTTGTGGTCAGCAAGAATCTGCATAATGGGTCATACTATCTTATCAACGTTCGAGACCACAAGGACTCACGCACATCGGAGGAGGAGACCCGTCGGCCATGGAATATTGCTCTTCTTCGGCCCTACTATACTTGAGCCACCGGCTCTCATGATGTACCTAGTTTGATGATGTATATATTATAAACAGTATAATAAAGCCGGCATCCCTGATAATTCAGGGCCTCTGTCGTTTCACTTCTTCGAAGTTGAGTCTTTATCATCGTCTTACATGTTCATTTAAGAGGATTGGCACCCAAATTACAGGGACCAAAGAGATTTGGATGCACATCACAGCTCAAACATAGGTTCCCAACAAGCACAACTCATAAATATGTCACTTGGGGGCTTCCTGTTCAAACATAGGTGTATTCACCAAAGAGAACATAGCATTACTACCCTCTTGACCAGGTTATCTTGTTCAAACATAGGTGTATTCACCAAAGAGAACATAACCTTTCCGGGTCATCCTACCTGTATACCAGCTACTTCTTCATCAGGTAATCCTGATTGAGCCGCCGAACTCTTAACAACCAGTCTTTTACGGTGTATTCACCAAAGATCCTGAGCTTGTTAAGGTTAAAACGCTGGTTTGTCATGTTAGAGCACGACTTACAGATAGTAAGGATAGATCCAGGCTCATAAGCTGCCTTCCTTGAAAACTAGGATAAATCGGCATGTGATGCATGATGCTACTCCGACCCCGCGTACCTCTGATAAGTCTATCTTGAAATAAGGCCTGAACTTATCTAGGTTCAAATGTCTATTGGGTCATGTGAGAGTCGGCTCACGGAAAGCGCGTACCTTCCAGTGGCCATCAGGCTAGTTTCATTGAAGAAGAACCTTTGGCTTGGCGGCTTGCAAAAGCCTCAGATTTTTTGATTTTTTGATTTTTTGGCTTTTTATAATCTCTTTTTTCTTGCTATATGGTTTTTACAAATCGGGCCAAGCTGCCCTATTTATGGCTCATATTTGAAGCATCTTTGGGTCTTTGCAACCCGTCAGGATGGCAGACTTTAAGTCGCCAGAGAATAATAATCTTATGCTGAGAGTTATCGCTCTCAAACCTCTAACTGCATGGAGCTGATAAGCTAGCAGCTTACGTAAATACCATAGGTATGATATTATATTATATAAAAGTTGTGATCATCCCGACCCTGGTTATGGACTATTTGTCGCATGGAACACTTTCCAAGAAAGAAAATTAAGTTGCCATATGATTCTATTATGAGGGCTACTTATGGTTTGCATGCCAAAGATGACAATACCTATATCTATGTTTTATGCCTAGCTAGGGGCGTTAAACAATAGCGCTTGTTGGGAAGCAACCCAATTTTATTTTGTGTTTTTGTTTTTGGTTCTATTTTTCAATACATACACATTATTACTTCTATAGTAATTGTGTTTTGGTGTTTTAGTTAGTGTTTGAGACAAGTAAGACCTTTGGGATGGTGTATGGTGATAGTTGATTTGATCTTGCTGAAAACAGAAACTTTTGTGCTCATTGCCAGAATTAAAAAAACACAGAAACGTGATTTTGATCTGAATTTTTTTACACAAGATTTATATACAAATTTCCCAGATTGTCCTAATTTTCAGAATTTTCGGAGTTACAGAAGTATACGAAGTTTCCATATTACTACAGATTGTTCTGTTTTTGTCAGATTCTGTTTTTATGTGTTGTTTGCTTATTTTGACGAATCTATGGGTAGTATCAGGGGGGGGTATGAACAATGGAGAAGTTGGAATACAGTAGATATTACACCAATATAAATTTATAATGAGTTCACGACGGTACCTAAGTGGTGATTTATTTTATTATACTAATGGAGCTTACGAGTTTTTTGTTGAGTTTTGTGTTGTGAAGTTTTCAAGTTTTGGGTAAAGATTTCATGGACCACGGAATAAGGAGTGGCAAGAGCCTAAGCTTGGGGATGTTGATGATGACATGTACCTAGGGTAGGGTGCTAGGATTGACCTACATGCCCTACGCAAGGACACTGCACAAGAGGCCAAGACCTACAAAGTTAGAAAGGAGGCACCGACTGAAATGACCACAAAGTGCAACTCACTCGACAGAAGGTCCACTCGGTTATCCCATCTCCACTTGACCACCATTATTCACTCGGAGTATTTGGTTTCAGTCAAAGAACACAAGACCTAGAGCCACCCCAGGATGGCAACGGTCGGGCAATCACTCCGTCGCTATAAAGACCATTAAACACATGCATTTCCAGTAACATTCATGCCTTTATTCTCTCATTGAACCCTTGCGTAATTGAAGACTGCGAGGGGCCAGCAGACTCTATATAATCCACCCCTCCCCTCTTGCACAAGGGTTCACACCCCCTATAACTCAACACTCCAATCAAAACAAAGCCTCCGCGGCACCGAGATGTAGGACTATTGCCTCCTCCGAGAGGGGCATGAACTCGTAAATCCGAGTGTACAATCACGCCATAGCTAGGCTCAGCCCTCTCCTACAAACCCCCTACCTCTACTGTTAGATCCTTTCCCATGACAGTTGGTGCCCACCGTGGGGCAGGCGTCTAAGCAACTTCCGGTGAGGTTGCGTTCTTCGAGCTTCTTCGACATGGTTTTCGGTGGTGGATTGTCTCTAGGCAGCGAGATCCATCTCGGCAGGCTCAGTTTCATCGCCGATGATTCAGCCTGGCTCCAGGAAGCCCCCATGGACGTCGAGGCGCTCCCTATTTGCGGGGAGGCACACTTACGTGCGAGTGCCTGCGGTGTCCTCTTGTGGCAGCTGTCGACTCAATATCGGTCGGCTCCAGTGGCGTCTACCCCCGTTGCTCACCGTCGCAAGCTATCGGTCGCTCGCGGCTCCAACGTGGGTGAAGCACATGGTGGCTTGTCAGTCGTCCACTCCTCAGATCACGACAATCGAGCCCGACGAGTCCCTTTATGGCCTGTTCGATCTATCATCTGGCCACTCGGATACGCTTTCCGAATGTGAAATCAATGATCCTGTGGGGAAGTCCTCATGGTTGGCCCCCTGCGTAGCCCACCAGGGTTTCCCTATGACGGGGGCAAAAGCGGTGGTCCATCACGTGGCAATGATGAGTACTACCCGCAAGCCCTCACTGTAGAACAAAGAGAAGAACTACAACGCAGGAATGAGAAGACTCTCCAGACCCCCATCATTGGGGAGACTGCCGAGGCTCGGGGTTTAGAAGCCGCACGCATAGCCACTCTGGTTGAACGTGTGCGCCTAGAGGATCTCCAAAAGTCACTCGACGACGCTCGCAGGCCACCCCATATCCCAATCGACGACAACGACAACTCTTTCCGAGTGGATCTTAGAATGAGTATCAGGTATTCCGCACTCCGATTCAGAATGTTGTTGTTGCTGAATGTATTGCAGATTTGATCCAACCGTCCCGTTCCTAGGCTGGAAGAGGCCTAGAGCAGATTCAGACGCTACTCAAAGCGGTCGGGGAGCAGAATTCGGCTGTTTCTCAGTCGTGCAATAGGATTCACAGCAGGTATGTCAGAGCAGACATGGTCTAGTCTGCTCACATCCCAAGATCGCCTCTGTGGCATGAAGATCGTGGTTATCGCCAGGACCAGTACTTGGATCGAGGCCATGGGCAGTTTGATCCACGACATCACCGTGATGACCGCCATCGAGTGCCTACACCCCCTTTGAGGGGTGGTTCGTATGCGCCCCGGCGGTATGATGACAGGTGCCTGTACGGTGATGGGCGGAGATATCCAGTCGACCACTAAGAGCCTGAGTTTTATGCAAGGTCAGTCCTTGTGCAAGGCCTGGTTGACAGAGGCAGGGCTAACCGAGAGGGTTTGGACATGGATCACCCGAGTGGAACTGGAGCATTTGTCTCTGGGCCCGAGTGTTTTAGTAGGGACGTTCGGGCTACAGTGATTCCTCGCAACTTCAGGTTGGCCGTAGGAGTGAGCAAGTTTACTGGCGAGTCAAAGCTAGATACATGGTTAGAAGATTACCGAGTGGCCATGCAAATTGGCGGAGGCAATGATGACGTTGCATGAAGCATTTGTCGTTGATCCCGGAAGGGTCAACCCGAGCCTGGTTGAATCAATTGGCCCCCGCTAGCATATTCAGCTGGGGAGACCTGGCCCGAGTGTTCATCAAAACATTCAAAGGCACCTGCAAATGTCATGCCAGCTTAGCTGAATTACAACACAGTGGCCAAAAACCAAATGAAACTTTGAGGGATTACATCCAGTGTTGGACCACACTTCACCATGTCGTGGAGAATGTTTTAGAGCACCAAGCAATTTGCGCCTTCAAGGAAGGTGTCCGGTACAGGGAACTCATATTGAAATTTGGTCACTTTGGGGCCATGTCCCTGAACTGAATGATGGTGATAGGCACTCGGTATGCGAATGGCGAAGAAGAGGACCGACTTCATAGTGGAAAAGGAAAGGCTGGTGACCCTGACACCGGAGGCGGGAACTCCAGTCAAAAACAGAAACGCAAAGCTGAAGCCGCTGGACAAGCAGAAGCCGCAATGGTAGCTCCTCAAGGCAAGTTCAAAGGGAATGCCAAAGAGCAGTGGGTTCCTCAGAAGAAGAGAGATCAGTCAGGTCAAGATGTCTTGGATCTACCGTGTGCCATCCACACAAAGAAAGACGAAGAGGGTAACCTGATTTTACCCAAGCATACAACTCAACAATGCAGACTCCTCATTCAATAGTTCTATGAAGGACAGCCGAGTGAAAAGGGCTCCGACAAGGATGATTGTGAAGAAAAGGTAGAATATTACCGGAAGGTCAGTGCCACTCTGGTGATTTTTGCTAACGTTGAGAGCAAAAGTTGACTGAAAGTCATCAACCGAGAGGTGAACATGGTTGCTCCGGCAACTATAACGTACCTCAAGTGGTCTAAGATTCCCATTACCTTCGACCAGTCGGATCACCCAGCTCACATTGCTACTCCCGGGCGGCAGGCTCTGGTAGTGGATCCAGCCGTTGGAGCCACTCGGTTGTGCAAAGCTCTCATGGATGGCGGCAGTGGTTTGAACATTCTTTATGCTGAAACCCTCAAGGGGATGGGCATTCCAATGTCCAAACTCTGTGAGAGCAACATGCAGTTTCATGGAGTCATCCCAGGGAAAAGGCAAGGCCACTCGGTTAGATTGCTTTGGATGTGGTCTTTGGTGACTCAAAGAATTTTCAGAAGGAAAAGTTGACATTTGAAGTTGTGGATTTTGACAGTGCATATCATGCTATTCTGGGCCGACCAGCTTATGCTCGCTTCATGACCCATCCATATTACGTGTATCTTAAGATGAAGATGCCTGGACCCAAGGGCGTGATCACCATCACAGGGAATAGACAGAGAGCCGAGGAATGTCTCCAGCAGGGATCCAAAATTGCTAATGAGCAGATGGCAGTAGTGGAACTGGAAGAATACAAGAAGAATGCTGATCCGAGTGATTTTCTCTATTCTAAGAAGCCATCTTCTGAGTCTACATTTCAGTCGGCAGGTGAGACGAAACCAGTGCACATTCACCCGGAGGATCCCACGTCCGCTCTAACCATTGTCTCAATGACACTCAACAGCAAATAGGAAGCCACATTCATCCAGTTCTTCCATGAGAACTGGGACATCTTTGCATGGAAACCATCCGACAAGCCGGGTGTACCCAGGGGACTAGCTGATCACCGTTTGCGAGTCGACTCGAAGGCCAAACCTATCAAAGAGCATCTCAGCCGCTCTGCTGCGGAGAAGAGGAAGGCGATTGGCGAGGAAGTGGCTCAGCTCCTAGCAGCTAAGTTCACACGCGAGATATACCACTCCAAGTGGCTCGCCAATGTCGTCATGGTCCCCAAGAAGGATAATTCACTCTGCATGTGCATCGACTTCAAACATATCAATAGGGCCTGCCCGAAAGATCATTTTCTGCTCTCCCGTATCGATCAAATAGTTGATTCGACTGCGGAATGCGAGCACTTGTCTTTTCTTGATGCGTATTCTGGATACCATCAGATCCGACTGTATGGGCCAGATGAAATAAAAACGGCTTTCATCACCCCTTTCAGATGTTTTTTCTATGTCACCATGCCATTCGGTCTCAAAAACGCTGGCGCCATGTTCATGTGCATGATTCAAAAGTGCCTGCTCACTCAGACCAGTCGGAATATGGACGCCCTGAGTGTGTGCATGACGTCTAGAAACTCATGGGTTGTCTTGAAGCACTGAGTCAGTTCATTTCTCGTCTCGGTGAAAAGGCACTGCCTCTTTACTGATTGATGAAGAAGTTCGATAAGTTCAAGTGGACTGCCGAGGCTGAGGCAGCGTTTGTTGAACTCAAAGCCCTGCTCTCCACCCAGCCGGTGCTCACTACTCCGAACAGCAAACAACCTCTACTCTTGTATATTGCGGTCACTCGTCAAGTTGTCAGCATAGTGCTCACAGTGGAGTGAGAAGAAGAAGACAAGGCCTACAAAGTTCAACGACCAGTGTACTATATCTCTGAGGTTTTGACTACATCCAAGCAGAGGTATCCTCATTATCAGAAGCTTGTCTATGGGATTTACCAGACAACGAAGAAAGTCGCACATTATTTTCAAGGTCACTCAGTTTTAGTCATTAATGACGCCCCGTCATCTGAAATCATGAACAATCGGGATGCAACTGGCTGAGTGGCTAAATGGTCAATTGCACTGCTCCCTTTTGATATTAAGTTTGAAGCAAAGAAGGGGATCAAATCCCAAGCACTTGCAAATTTCTTGGCCGAGTGGATTGAACAGCAACGGCCGATTCAGGTGTACTCATAACACTGGACCATGTTCTTCGATGGATCTAAAATGCTTAATGGTTTTGGTGCCGAAGTGGTCCTGGTGTCTCCAAGAGGTCATCGACTCAGTTATGTCCTCCAGATTCACTTTGATTCCTCCAAAAACGAGGCTGAGTATGAAGCACTCCTCTACGGGTTGCATATGGCTATCTCACTCGGCGTCTGTCGCCTAATGGTCTACGGTGACTCGGATTTGGTGGCCAATCAGGTGATGAAGGAGTGGGGTGTCAGAAACCCCGCCATGACAGGATACTGCAATGCACTAAGGAAGCTAGAGAAAAAGTTTGAAGGTTTGGAGCTTCACCATATTCCACGAATCAAAAATCAAGCAGCTGATGATCTGCTCGGAAGCCTATCCCCAACAATGTCTTTCTTGAGCACCTTCATTCCCCGTCAGTACATGAGGATCATTTCACTTAAGAGCCTCCCCAAACGATAAGTCCTACCGATCTGACTGAAATCGAGGTCCTTGCAGTCATTGACTTGGTTATGGAGATCCTAGTAATTACACCCGACAGGACAGTGCCGTACATTGCATATTTGCTCAAGCGAGAGCTTCTAGAAGATGAAGTTGAATCACGTTAGGTTGTCCGTCGATCCAAAGCTTTCATAGTGATAAATGGACAGCTTTACAGAGAGAGTGTCACTAGCGTGGCCCAAAGATGTATTTCTCCAGAAGAGGGTCACTAATTTTCGAAGAGATCTATTCGGGGACCTGTAGTCATCATGCGTCTGCTCGGACAATTGTGGCCAAAGCATACCAAGTTGGGTTTCACTGGCCGCGGGCCAATGAAGTTGCAAAGAAGATCTTTCAGCATTGCGAAGGATGCCAGTTCTATGTGAACATGTCCCATCAACCCGTATCAGGCCTAAAGACCATTCCACTCGTCTGGCTGTTTACTGTGTGGGGATTGGACATGGTTAGACCACTCAGGACCGATAGAAGTGGCTTCACTCATTTGCTTGTAGCAGTCGACAAATTCACCAAGTGGATTGAAGCCAAGCCTATTAAGAAGTTAGATTCAAGGACAACCATTAGGTTCTTGAAAGAGTTGATCTTCAGATATGGAGTTCAACTTAGTATTATCACGGATAATGGCCGCTACCTCTTGAGCACCGCGTTGGTTTTCCCCGAAGAGGAAGGGATGATGCAGCAAAGTAGCGTAAGTATTTCCCTCAGTTTTTGATAACCAAGGTATCAATCCAGTAGGAGGCTACGCGCGGGTCCCTCGTACCTGCACAAAACAAATAAATCCTCGCAACCAACGCGGTAAGGGGTTGTCAATCCACACGGCCACTTATGAGAGTGAGATCTGATAGATATGATAAGATAATATTTTTGGTATTTTGATGACAAAGATGCAAAGTAAAATAAAAGCAAAGGAAATTACTAAGTATCGGAAGATTAATATGATGAAGATAGACCCGGGGGCCATAGGTTTCACTAGTGGCTTCTCTCAAGAGCATAAGTATTATACGGTGGGTGAATGAATTACTGTTCAGCAATTGACAGAATTGAGCATAGTTATGAGAATATCTAGGTATGATCATGTATATAGGCATCACATCCGAGACAAGTAGACCGACTCCTGCCTGCATCTACTACTATTACTCCACTCATCGACCGCTATCCAGCATGCATCTAGAGTATTAAGTTAATGAAAACAGAGTAACGCCTTAAGCGAGATGACATGATGTAGAGGGATAAACTCATGCAATATGATGAAAACCCCATCTTGTTATCCTCGATGGCAACAATACAATACGTGCCTTGCTGCCCCTACTGTCACTGGGAAAGGATACCGCAAGATTGAACCCAAAGCTAAGCACTTCTCCCATTGCAAGAAAGATCAATCTAGTAGGCCAAACCAAACTGATAATTCGAAGAGACTTGCAAAGATAACCAATCATACATAAAAGAATTCAGAGAAGATTCAAATATTGTTCATAGATAGACTTGATCATAAACCCACAATTCATCGGTCTCAGCAAACACACCGCAAAAAGAAGATTACATCAAATAGATCTCCACAAGAGAGGGCGAGAACATTGTATTGAGATCCAAAAAGAGATAAGAAGCCATCTAGCTAATGACTATGGACCTGTAGGTCTCAGGTGAACTACTCACACTTCATCGGAGGGGCTATGGTGATGATGTAGATGCCCTCCGTGATCGATGCCCCCTCTGGCGAGGCTCCAGAACAGGCCCCAAGATGGGATCTCGTGGACACAGAAACTTACGGTGGTGGAATTAGGGTTTTGGCTCCGTATCTGATCATTTGGGGGTACATAGGTATATATAGGAGGAAGGAGTACGTCGGTGGAGCAACAGGGGGCCCACGAGGGTGGAGGGCGCGCCTGGGGGCGTAGGCGCGCCCCTACCTCGTGGCCTCCTCTTTTGTGTCTTGACGTAGGGTCGAAGTCTCTCGGGTCTTGTTCGTTGAGAAAATCACGTTCCCGAAGGTTTCATTCCGTTTGGACTCCGTTTGATATTCCTTTTCTTTGAAACCCTAAAATAGGCAAAAGACAACAATTTTGGGCTGGGCCTTTGGTTAATAGGTTAGTCCCAAAAATAATATAAAAGTGGATAATAAAGCCTAATAATGTACAAAATAGTAGATAATATAGCATGGAGCAATCAAAAATTATAGATACGTTGGAGACGTATCAATGGCTCTAACTTCGATTCCGAAGAGTTCATAAACTTCTGCGCCACCCAAGGCACTCGGGTGGACTATAGTTCCGTTGCGCACCCGCAGTCGAATGGTCATGCTGAGAGGGTGAACAGACTTATCCTTCAAGGATTGAAGCCCCGACTCATGCGCGACCTTGAGTATGCAGCTGGAGCCTGGGTGACTGAACTACCATCTGTCCTATGGGGTTTAAGGATGACTCCAAACCGGTCTACTGACCGCACTCCTTTCTCATGGTGTATGGAGCTGAAGCCATGCTGCCTAGTGATCTCTTCCACAATTCACCCCAAGTGGAACTCTACTCGGAAGCTGAGGCGGAGCAGGCATGACAGGACGCCGTTGATCTCTTGGAAGAAGAACATGAGATGGCCCTAATACGGTCGACTATTTATCAATAAGATCTTTGTCGATTCCATACCAGGAATATCAAAGGTTGAGCATTTCAAGAAGGAGATATTGTAATCCGAGTGGATCAGCAGCGACCACACTAACTCGCCCCGCGTGGGAAGGCCCCTTCATCGTCACCAAGGTGCTACACAACAGGGCCTATCACCTCTACAACCTCGCGAACAAGATTGATGAGCCGCGTGCCTAGAATGCAGAACTTCTTTGTCGATTTTATACCTAGCACTCGGATTATCGAGATGTAATAAGAGTACTTTTAGATTGTTTATCAAGACATGACTCCTGCAGTCCCATGATGATTTCTCTCGCATAAGGGTGTGTTCAAAACCCCCACTGGGTGACTTAGCCATGAACTAGTTTTTCCCTACGTTAAAAATCTACTCCTGGTGAGAGCATCCCTCCCACTCGGGGGCTT
>NC_057794.1:181872556-181919296 GCF_018294505.1 Triticum aestivum
AGTTTAAAATCTACTCTGAGTGAGAGCATCGATCCCTCACACTCGGGGGCTTAGCCGCAAGCCAGTCCTCGCCTAAGTTTAAAATCTACTCCGAGTGAGAGCATCCCTCCCACTCGGGGGCTTAGCTGCGAGCCAGTCCTTGCCTGAGTTAAAAATATACTCCGATGAAAGCATCCCTCCCACTCGGGGACTTAGCCGCGAGCCAGTCCTCGCCTAAGTTTAAAAATTACCCCATGTGAGAGCATTCCTCCCACTCGGGGGCTTAGTCGCGAGCCATCCCTCACCTAAGTTCAAAAATATGTTCACTCGGAACATGCAATAAACTAGAAAGAAATATTCAGATAAATCCATCAAGTTCAGAAACGCAACAAAGGTACTCGGGCGGCAGGCCCGAACGAGTTTAGCAGTTACATGGTCACTTGGCATTCCGAGGCAAATAAGTTCGAATCATAAAGTTTTTTCACGTGCCAGGAGTGTTGGCGTTCTGGGAATGGGGGTACCCAGACTTGCCTGCCTGCGTCCCACGGTGTGGCTCACCAATAGCCTGGTATGGCCCAGCTTCAGCATCAACAACTTGAGACCCTCGCGAGGTGAATGACACCGAGACCTCCACAGGGAGCAGCCTCCTCAGGCTGGCTCCCAAGGAGCGGAGATTTCTATGCAGGCTTCACCTCACGAGGATCGGATGACATGAGCCATGACGACCAAGGCCAGGCGGGCGCCAGCACGCGCAGTGTACCAGTTTCCTCTTTAGTGCTAAGGAGGCAAGTGCAGGTGTGGAGTCCCGAGGAATCAACCAAAGGTTTCCATTCCGGTGCAACAAGACCAAGCCGCCAGGACGACAAGATGGAGGTCATCACCGAGCCCACCGCAGCGTCACGACCAGAGGCTTTTGCAGGCGGAAATTACTTTTGTCAGGATAGCATGTACTAGTTGTCTCCCTTCGAATTTGGCCGTCGTGGGAACCCTTCCCGCCTCCATTTTTGGAAGAGGACCAAGGCCACTATAAATAGGGCCTAGCCACCACCATAGAGGAGGAGGGAGATCCGTATCCGGACCAGAGAGATCATCCTCTCCCCCGCCAGCTCAAGAACACACCTCCTGAGGTTGTTCCCCGCTGTACTAGTTCGTCCTTAGTCCCTCGAGGCCAATCCACCACAAAGCAGGAGTTGGGTTTTACACCGCAAGGTGGCCCGAACCTGGGTAAACTAATGTGTCTTGTTTCCTTCCTATTCATTGAGCTAGGCCTAGAGATTGGCGAGTAGGAAGACTGGGGAGGTTGAGTTCTTCACACGTACCCTAGAGTTCGAACCTCTCAAGGGTCTGCAGAACCCGAAATCCGACATTTGGCGCGCCAGGTAGGGGTGCGTCGAATATCTGCCTCTCCACCCGCTGCATTCCGTTCTTCGGGTCCCATGGCGGACACTACTCCACCGACCAGACCGACGCGTGCTCACAGAGGAGCCGAGGGCCTCCGAGCTTTCACCCCTGCCCTGTGGCGGGTGCAGTGGCCACCCAAGTTTAGGCCCGAGCTGTCGCCTTGATACGCCGGCGCGGCGGACTGGCAGGTTTTCTTCGAGCGTATGAGGAAGCCGTGTTGGCAGCCGGCGGCGATAACAAGGTCATGGCCAACTAGCTTCCCATGGCCCTCGCGGGCATGCCGCGCGCCGGGCTGCTCAGCTTGCCATGGTCTTCTGTAGCCTCTTGGGACCTCTTCATCGCGCGCTTCACAGCGCCCCACGCCACCGCGGCCCTCCTTGGTGGTTTGCAGGCGTCGCCCTCAGGCCACCACATCAAGCAGTTCTTCTGCCGGGTGGGTGGCACTCACGTACAACAGGGAGCTCCTCCGGGCTGGGCGGCACCTAAGGCCAACCTCACCTTCGACTCAAAGGACCACCCCGCGACCACCACGGGAGCCGGTGCGCTCCCAATGCTCTGCACTCCCACCATCTGCAACGTAGCGGTCACAAAGATCCTTGTTGATAGTGGAGCCAACCTCAATGTGCTCTCAGTGGAAGCATTTGGCTTGCTTCACGTGCCCCATGGCCGGCTTCGCCCCACCAAGCCCTTCTCCGGAGTCATCGATGGCTCCACCTGCCCCTTGGGGTAGATCCACCTCCCTGTCACCTTCGGCACCCGCGACAACTACCACACCAAACTAATCGACTTCGACATTGCCCTTACAATGCTATCATTGGGTACCCGACCTTGGCCAAGTTCATGGCAGCAACTCACCCTGCCTACAATCTTATCAAGATGCCGGGAAGCAGCGGCGCCCTCACTGTGGCGGGGGACACAAAGGAAGCGCCGTTGGCCCTCAAGCTAGCATTCAGGGCCGCGGCGGCCGCGCAACCCAGTGAGGAAGGAGCCCCAAAGGCTCTGGCGATTGCGCCAGCAAAGAAGAAGCAACTGTTCTCTCAAGATCGTGCCAAGACGAAGCAGGTGCTAGTCAACGAGGACGGGGCATCAGGCGCCACCTTCACCATAGGCGCCGGCCTCCCTCCAGATCAAGAGGAGGCGTTGGTCAGCTTCTTGCACATGAACAAGGATGTGTTCACGTGGGAGCCCAAGGACCTGGTTGGAATTCCAAGGGGGATAATCGAGCTTCACCTGAGGGTGTGCCCCAACGTACGCCCGGTGAAGCAGAAGGCACGACGGCAATCCACAGGGAAGCAGTTGTTCATCGTCCAAGAAACCCGCAAGTTGCAAGAGGATGGTGTCATTTGGGAGGTGCGGTACCCAGAGTGGCTGGAAAATCCGGTTATTGCCCCCAAGAAAGTCGGGAAGGAGCGCATGTGTGTCGATTTCACCAACCTCAACAAGGCTTGCCCTCAAGACCCCTCCCCACTTCCACGCATTGATCAGATCATCGACTCCACCACCGAGTGCAACCTACTGTGTTTTCTGGACGCCTTCTTAGGCTACCACCAAATCAAGATGGCGGTGCAAGATGTTGATAAGACAGCCTTCCTGGCCCCGTGCGGGGTGTACTGCTACACCTGCATGCCATTTGGGTTGCACAACGTCAGGGCAACCTTCTAGTGGTTGATGCACATCGCTCTGGGCCAGCAGCTCGGAAGGAATGTCGAGGCCTACGTCGATGACACAGTGGTGAAGTATTGAGTGGCAAGGACCCTTATTGAAGACATGTAAGAGACCTTTGCCATCTTGCGCAAGGTGGATCTGCAACTCAATCCAGAGAAATGTGTGTTTGGCGTCCCCTCTGGCAAGCTGCTAGGCTTCCTGGTGTCGCACAGGGGGATCAAGGCCAACC
This sequence comes from Triticum aestivum, assembly GCF_018294505.1. Classification (NCBI taxonomy): domain Eukaryota; kingdom Viridiplantae; phylum Streptophyta; class Magnoliopsida; order Poales; family Poaceae; genus Triticum; species Triticum aestivum. Next base: position 181,875,831 of record NC_057794.1, read on the forward strand.
CGGAGAAGGTCAAGGCAATAGAAAGGATGAGCCCACCACAAACGCTCAAGGAGATGCAGAAGCTGGCAGGCTGGGTGACCTCGCTGGGGCGCTTCATCTCCAAGTTGGGGGAACGTCCCCTCCCATTCTTCAAGTTGATGAAAAAGAAATGACCATTCGAGTGGACTCCGGAGGCTGTCGCGGTGTTCCAAGACCTCAAGAAGTACCTCACCGGCCCGCCGGTAATGGTAGCACCACATCCCCTTGAGCCCTTGGTGCTCTACCTGGCCGCCATGCCTCACTCTACCGGCGCAGCACTGGTGACGGTCTAGGAGGAGCGCCTGGCTAAGGGTTCACGGAGCAGCACCCTGCACCCGGTAAAGATGCAATGGCTTCACGACGGTACTCCTGAGGCCTCGGCTGCCCCAACAAATGACCAAGCTCCCCAGGACGGTGCTCCTGAGGCCTTGGCTGCCCCAATGAGCTACCAAGCTCCTGAGGCCATACAGTCTCGGGAGGTACAAGACTCCACCGACGCTTCCGCCCTCGTCGAGCACCCAGTGTACTTCATCAACATGGTTCTATGCGATGTGCGGGCATGATACCCTATGCAGCAAAAGCTCTTGCTCGCACTCCTCATCGCCTCTCGCAAGTTGCGCCACTACTTCCAAGGCCACCCCATCAAGGTTGTCTCAACTTACCCCCTAGAGACGGTGCTCCGGAGCCCCAATGCTGCGGGGAGAGTCGCCGAATGGAACATAGAACTGCAGGCGTTCTAGTTGGAGTTCAGCACCACTAGACTTATAAAGGGCGCAACACTCGCTGACTTCATGGCGGAGTGGACCGACGTCCCCAGCCCCGAAGTAGACGAGGACCGACCCCTCTCGCCTGGAAGCGAGGCTCCGGACGATTTGGTCATGTACTTTGACAGCGCATTCATGCGTCAGGGCGCAGGGGCTAGAGCTATGCTCATCTCGCCCACCCAGGACAAGCTCTACTACGCTGTGCAGCTCTGCTTCCAGTAGGGCGAGAAGGTCTCCAACAACATCATGGAATGCGAAGGCCTGATAGCCTGTCTCAAGGCCGCGTCAGCCTTGGGAGTGAAGCACCTCACCATCAAGGGAGACTCCCAACTCCTCGTCAACTTCTCCAACAAAGTATATGAGCCGAAGGACGAGCACATGGAGGCATACCTCAAGGTGGTACGCAGAATTGAGAAATAGTTCTTGGGCCAAGAACTGCAACACGTGTCGCGCGACACGAACAAGGAGGCAGATGACATCGCTAAGAGGGCGTCGCGGCGCCTGCCACAGGAGCCTGGCGTCTTCGAGGAGCGGCTCTTCAAGCCATCGGCAACCCCCTCCACCATGGAACCGACAACGCCTCAAGAGGAGCTCCCCTCACCACCCCCTCGGGCACACCTGCTTGCGGCCCGACATCGGGGGCCCGACTGCTCCTCGCGCTCGAGCCTCAGGAGGGGTGCTGGATCGAGGAGTTCAAGGCGTACCTGCTCCAGGGGACCCTGCCAGAGAAGGAGGAAGACGCGGAGCGTGTGGCTCGCCAGGCCACAACCTACTGCATCCAGGACGGCGAGCTTTACCGAAAACGGCCGAATGATGTCTCTTTGCGGTGCATCTCCAGGGTGCAGGGACACGAGCTACTAGCCGATATACATGGTGGGGATTGCGGACATCACTCTTCATCGCGCACCCTCGTGGGCAAGGCATTCCGCAGTGGGTTCTACTGGCCCATGGTGCTCAATGATGCCACCGAGTTGGTGAGATCATGTGAAGCCTGCCAATTCCATGCCAAGCAGATCAAACAGCCCGTTTAGGGTCTCCAAACCATCCCACTCTCATGGCCGTTCGCGGTCTAGGGGCTGGACATCTTGGGCCCGTTCCCTTGAGCACCCAGGGGCTACCACTACCTCTACTCGCCATCGACAAGTTCACCAAGTGGGCGAAGGTGGAATCCGTCCACACCATCCCAGCCGGCTCGATAGTCAAGTTCATCAAGGGCCTCGTGAGCCAGTTCGGGGTCCCTAATCGCATCATCACCGACAACAGCTTGCAGTTCACTAGAAACCTTGTCAAAACATATTGTGCTAACCTTGGAACACAGATATGCTATGCCTCAGTGTCACACCCCAGGAGCAATGGCCAGGCTGAGTGCAACAACGCGGAGGTCCTGAGAGGCCTCAAGGCAAGAACCTTCAATAAGAAGCTCGAGGCCTGTGGCAGGGGCTGGCTCGATGAGCTCCAGTTCGTGTTGTGGTCCATCCGCACTACCGCGACCAAGCCGACATGCGAAACTCCATTCTTTCTCGTCTATGGAGCTGAAGTGGTTCTCCCTCACGAGGGCAGGCATCGCTCCACGCGGGTCTTGGCGTTTGATGAGGCATGCCAGGACGCCTCACGGGGGATGGACCTCGTGCTGGGGAAGGAACGCTGCCGCCAAGCCTCGCTCCAAGCAGCGAGGTACCAGTAGGCGCTGGAGCGGTACCACTGCCATAGTGTCCACTCCAGGACGCTTGAGGTGGGTGATCTCGTCCTAAGGCGGGTGCTCTCCAGGGAGGGGCTGCATAAGCTCTCACCCATGTGGGAGGGCCCGTTCAGGATCGCCTGCGTCTCCAGGCCTGGCGCCGCGCGCCTGGAGACGCAGGACGGGATCCCCATCCAGAACGCCTGGAACATGCAGCACCTCTGGAAGTTCTACCCATGAAGCAAGGCCCCGTGCCTATGAAGGTCTCCGGTCATGACACTCTCACGTAATAATGAGTGGGGCTGTACACGCCCCGGAGTCTCCTAAGCGCCGCCCGCGGGCCTCACGGGGGCTCCCTCCCACGTCCTAGTGGCAGCACTTAGCTCCGCGCTGGTGAGAAGGCTAGACGCCGGACACGGCTATTCCTTTGCTTGCTTTCTGTAGTTGGTTGCAACTTTTTAATGGAATTCGGAGTTTCCGCGTTTTTCCGTTCGCCTGAGTTGGATTTTTCTCCTCTTACCTCGCTCGCCTCTCAGTCTTGACCCAGGAAGAGTGGCAGTTGCCCGTCGCTCCTCCTCGCGCGTCCCGCGCGCGGGGGCTAGGTAGGTGTGCACATTTGGGTTCGCCCGCACGCGAACACACCTCGCCGAAACCTCGTTTCCCCAGTGCCTCGGCTCTCTTAATCCTTGCAAGACACTCTCGAATGAGCTCGTGGACATGAGCACCCTCTTAGGTCCGTGCACCTGAGCAGCACGATACGGTGCATTAGCCACAACCAACCCACACCTGGGGGATCACGCGAGGAAGAACAAGGCGCCCTGTCAAGCTTTGTAAAAACTCTACAGCTCTACAATGTCTCCTGAGGCCGGCGGCTCCTGAGTCATCGGGAAGGAGGATTCGCCAGGTGCTGTTGGAAGGGTGCGCCCTCGCGATGTGGGAGACTACTGCAAACACTTCAAGCTAAGTTACCCTAACCACACCTACTCGAGACAAGGATATATGGCAAAACATCAAAATAATAAACATAGCGTAGTGGCATAAGTGCCATGGTTCATTACACACCCCAGTGGGGTACTCTATTTTTTCAAAATGCAGGAGAAAGGAAAGGTTAAACAAAAGCAGGCCCCACGCCTGCAGCAGCTCCTGGGGCTAGGCTCCAGCAATGCTTGAAGCTCAGTCCGAGCCTTCCTCCTGCTTCACTGGAGCACGGAGGCAAGATGGCCCATCGCCTTCCCCGATCCGAGCCCGTCGGCGAGGTGGGTGATCATAGCCGCCGTTGCTGGTGCTCTCGCCGAAGGAGGAGCCGCCGCCACAGGGGCTGCCGCGGCTGTCGCCAAGGGCAAGCTCACCCTCCTCGTCGTCACGACCATCGTCAAGGCCAAGCTCATTATTGTTGCTACCGTCTTCGGGGCAGCACCCCGCGCGGCAGCCGTCTTCCCCAAACACCCTCACATAGAGGGTCACGAGGCCGTCGTACTTGAAGTGGAGGGTGCACCTCCAGCTCAAGCCGCGCACAGGGGCAAACGCCTACCAGCCGCGGGTCAAGGACACGTCGCCGGCGGCGGTGACCTCGACCCCAGACCATGAGGCCCCGCTATAGCAGCCATCCGCGTGCAGCCAGAGGCCATTAAGCCCCATAGATGGAAGCACACTCTCAAAGAAGCGCGGGAGCGGGAGCCAGGTGCCCACGGGCCTCTCCGACCACACGACAAACTCTGGGAACATGTCCGCCGAGTGGAAGCACGACCGAGGAGGTCGGGCAAGCATGGCGTGCCTTCTCTCATTGCAGGAGCTGCCTCGGCCACAGCGCCTCCGCCGCAAGGAGAAGCACCGCCGCGACTGTCGGAGGTAGCGCCCGCCCTTGGAGGAGTGCGCATGCGCCCCCGAGGAACCACCGCTGTGGTTGCGACATAATTGTGGGAGCGTCCACGGCTCCTCTTGGGTGGTGGTGAACCCGACCCCTCCTTGGGGGCCTTCCCCTTCTCAGCGGCGGAGAACTTCCTCATCGGCTCCATGAAGACATTGGCAAGACAACGAGACAAAGAAGAAGAAGGAGCGGGTAGCGAGAAGATGGGGATGAGCGAGGGGGGGGGCTCTTCCCCTCTCTTCATTTATAGCCGGAGGGAGGCCAACAACCGGCCTCCATGATCCCACGCAATGCTGGTTTTCTCTCTGCATGCAGCAGAGTCTCGTCAAGTCGAACGGTTGTCGAGGTAGCATGGGGAAGCGGAGATGCCCATGTCCCATCAATTGCCACACATCGACCAAGGCCGCAGGTGGTTAGAGCCTGTGGCGCACCGCACTTAACCCATTGGCTTCGCCTCGAAGCCAAGTTTGAGCATGCCTTGGGCCCGGGGGCTACTATCGGCGTTCTGGGAACGGGGGAACCCAGACTTACCTGCCCGCGGCCCACGGCGTGGCTCGCCAATGGCCTGGTATGGCCCAGCTTTAGCATCAACAACTCGAGACCCTCGTGAGGGGCCAAGCCTCGCGAGGCGGACGACACCGAGACCTCCACGGGGAGCGGCCTCCTCAGGCTGGCTCCCGAGGAGCAGAGATTTCTATGCCGGCTTCACCTCACGAGGATCAGATGACGTGAGCCATGACGACCAAGGCCAGGCGAGCGCCAGCGGACGCAGTGTGCAAGTTTCCTCTTTGGTGCTAAGGAGCCAAGTGCAGATGCGGAGTCCCGAGGAATCAGCCAAAGGTTTCCATTCTGGTGCAACAAGACCAAGACCGCCAGGACGGTAGGACGGAGGTCATCGCCGAGCCCACCGCAGCGTCACGACCAGAGGATTTTGCAGGCAAAGACTACTTTTCTTAGGATAGCATGTGCTAGTTATCTCCCTTTGAATTTGGCCGTTGTGGGAACCCTTCCCGCCTTCATTTTGGGAAGAGAACCAAGGCCACTATAAATAAGGCCTAGCCACCACCATAGAGGAGGAGGGGGATCCGGACCCGGACCAGAGAGATCATCCTCTCCCCGCCCAGCTCAAGAACACATCTCCTGAGGCTGTTCCCCACTGTACTAGTTCATCCTCAGCCCCTCGAGGCCAATCGACCACAAAGCTGGAGTAGGGTTTTACACCGCAAGGTGGCCCGAACCTGTGTAAACTGCTGTGTCTTGTTTCCTTCCTATTCATCGAGCTAGGTTGAGAGATTGGTGAGTAGGTAGACTGGGGAGGTTGAGTTCTTCGCACACACCCCAGAGTTCGAACCTCTCATGGGTCTGCGGAACCCGAAATCCGACAAGGAGGACTCGCAGGCTCGACCAAGGTGTCCAGGTCAATGCCATCTGTGATCCGATTGGCTGCCTCAATGAAGGTCTCCCTAAAATCTTCAAATCAGAGCTTCTTCGTGTTTTCCACCTGAAGATCCTTCAGCTTGTCTTCCCTAGCTTCCTTACAATGGACGCGAACACTACAAAAAAAATTCACTTCCGTGATGATACGTGTTTGTCATAGTAGGTCGCGTTTTCTGTCATGTATGTACATCCATGGCAATTTTATGACAGAATCAAGATAGTCATATCTGTGCTGTCGTAGAAGTGTTCCATGACAATACCAAAATTGTCATCACGGAAATGTTCACTTCCATGATGATAAATGATGCGTCATGGGAGTGCTTTCGTCAAGGGTAACCGACACGTGGCATCCACCGTAACGGGTCGCCATTAAGCTACCGGGTCCGGTTTTGGATCTGCTAACCTGTCAACAACCCGGACCAATGGGGATTTTCCATGTGTAAAATTCTCATTGGCCGAAGGAAACACACATCAGCTCATCATTGGGTCAGATAGGTGCCAATGATATGTCCGACCCGTTTGACTTGGTTCATTTAGCTTACAAAGGCCCATTTAGCTTACAAAGGCCGACCCGTTTAACTTGGTCAAAAGTTAGCGGGCCGGCCCATGAAAAGCATGTTAACGGTCTATTCGCATATAGCCCATTTTATGGCCTGGTAACTCATGGCCCGTTAGGGCCTTCCATAAATCAGCCCAACAATGTCATGCGGGCCGTCGAATATAACACCACCCTGTTTCACTTTCGGCCCATGATGTCTTTCAGACCATATGAGGCCTTTTGTATCTTTAGGCCCTTTAGTGGCCCACGGTGAGTCTAGCCCATAACGAACATTAAATTTCTTTGTACCCATTAACGGCCCATGATTCACATGGGCCGTGTCCAGCCCGTGTTAGCTTTCAGCCTACTGATGGCCCATACGTTCTTGGGCTCCTTTCCGGCCCTCAATTACCTCCAATCCGCTACTGGCCTATTCCCCTAATGGGTCAAATTTGGCTCGTGGTTAGATTCGGACCATTTGTGGCCTGTTAACCCGTTGTGTCGTTTCTAGCCCATCCTATATTCTGGCCCATTAACGACCCATTATGCTTGTGACAGAATTAGGCCTTTGCTGTCTTTCGGCCTGTTAACGACCCGTTACCGTGTTGGCCTGATACCAATTATGCCCGTTTACAGCCCATGTGGACCCATTTATCCGATGGCCCGAGGCCCACCGATTCTATGGCCCGTTGGAGGCTCATTTATCCGACGGCCCATAGGAGGCCCATGGATCCTACGGCCTGTAGCAGGGTCAAGGTTACCACGGTCCGTATATGGCCCATGGTTGTTGTGGCCACTAGCAAACCAGGGAAAAATAAGACTGGGAAATAAATAAGCCCAAAACTAACGCTAGGCTATTAAGGCGATTGCACATATTACATCCACCGGGCATCAAAGTTCGCCACTAGTGCAAATATAGGGAACACCCTACACTATACAAAAATGGCTTGCTATTTTCTTCAGCCGGTGGTTGCACGTTAAGAACAAATTTTGTATCACAACAAAAAAATTACAACCATAAAACAAAAGGTAGGTTGGCATAAAAATTAACAGTCTGGCAGATAAATGCACCACCAGAAGTTCAGAAGCTCAGTTCATTTGACCTGACTGTTACGTTTTCATGCTATATTGTCCCATGGAGCACCATAACCTTCGCCTTCATTTCTCCTAGGCTCCTGAACAACATAGCAAATGTCTGATAGTATGGTTTCAAAACCATCATATCTTGCCGACATCGAACAATGGTTGTCCTTGTTTCACAACGGGTCTCTATTAGGGAATGGATTTGTGTCTGGGGCACGGATATAACATTGTTTTGAGCTTGCATATCTTGATCATGGGGCAGTTTGTACAAGATTGCCTTAAAACCAACCTAGTATTATGTAGGAATGCGCTTTTGGCACTGTTAGTGGATAGGTATTGACCCACTGCAGAAAGAGGTAACATTGCAATTATAGTTGCCTCATCACCTTCAGAAGGTGGCGGTTCCACCATTTTTCCCATAGCTTGCTGAAAAGTTGAATTTTTTACATTAGTAGTACTAGAACAGAAGATATTAAGGAGGCAACAAAACCAAACAAAATAGTTTTGGTCTATATACAGAACTTATTCTGGTGAACCTGCATAATATTAGTTGTATTGTCTATTTCTTCACATTGTATTGACAACTAAGGATAAAGAGACAAAGTTTATAATATGGTAAGCATAGTATGACATCATTCATATCACAAAACAGCCGATAACAGACAAACATGCAATTGTAACATTGTGTGGGCAAGTCCAGGACGGAACTAGATTACAGATCAAGATCAAAGGAACATCACTCCTCTCTTTTAAACCTTGTAAGGTGTAATGATACGCTAAGACAATTGTATAAAATTGAACAGAGTAATAGACATTGGTTGCAAACCATGCAGTTCAATGCACGATTCAAAGTAAGTAGTAGTTAAAAGGCGTGAGGATTAAGGACTTACAACAGCGGCTTTGACTGGTGTAGTCATGCCCTTCGTCTTGCTGGTGCGACGGTCCTTGAAGATTTCTACAACATTTGGTTCAGGTACTTTTTGGTCCTTGCGGGCTTTCCTCTGCATTTGTAACAAGTCAATATATATCTGATTATATGGCACAACGAAAAGAGTGAAACATCAGTTAATTGCAAGAGCCTTGCAGTGTGCAATATAGCTACGAGATCTTGTCGTCTATTGGAATTTCACTTTCATATGGTCGACCTTGTTCTTTGAACAGTTCATGTACAAGAAGATAGATTTGTGAGGCACATGCGTATATAGGAGTTCAACATGTGATCTGATCACATACATATAACGTACCTGATACTTTAGATCAGACTAGTGTTTAACGAGGTCTCTCCAGTCTTCATTTGATATATTTTCCACTAGAGATGTTTGGGCTAGTTCACTGTTAGCCTTACCTTCAAAGTGAGTTTTCCTCAAGTTATACTGATACTGCCGTAGAGCAGACTTGAAAACATGGGTGCAAGCTTGTCTAGTTGCATCATATTGTCTATCCAACTTGAACCTCATATGTTGAAAATTATGGTTGTCTAATTATCAGCAACCTAGAAAGTATGGGACAGATCAAGACGATATTACTAGTTTCCTACATAACCATACTTACAGATAAATGGCCGAGGAAGGTGTTGAACTCAGTTTCGTATTTTTCATTCCTGTACTGAATCCATGTTGGGAGGATACGTGCATGACACATAACGGCAACCGCTGCCTCTGATACTAACTTGGCTGACTCCGAAGCATCACGTGGCCTTTTTAAACCTACCTCAAAACAGATCTCCATTCTTCATCCTCTAGATTTAGTTAACCTATCGAGCATTTATCCTTGATGTTTGTTTCCTATTGCGCCTAGGTGCTAGTCCAACAACGAACATAGGAAGTGTTAGTATACATCAAACTATGAGACTACATATAGAGAAGCATGCAACTATAGCTTGACTCCGGCAACTACCTTCTTGCCATTGAAGCTCACAAGGTTCATCTGATCTTGCCAACTCTTCTGGTGTCAAGACTGCTTCGGAAGTAGTGTCAGGTGGCAAGGGAGCTTGGGAACTGTACTGATCGGAGACCGACGCTCTAGGTGCCTTCCATGTATTTCGAGTTTCCTCGTGTGATTTGTTTTGTTTGTTGCTTTCATCATAGCATCATTTGCATTGCATCATGTCATCATGCTTTGTCTCATTAACTTTTGCATCTGAAATAAACAAATCGTATGGATATTTGGTCCATTTGAAACGAGGGATGTTCACAATGGTGATTTCTCTTTATAACATATACAAAGTCTCCCAATATTATTAAGGAGCTATAGTAAAATATTCTATTAATTGGAATGTACCATAACACACGTACAATAAATCCCATGCCTTTTGTGCTTCGAGTTGACCTCCAAACCTTGTTGATAATTCTTTCTCCATTTATAAAAAATATAAACATTTTTGGATCTTCCAAACCCCCATTCCCTATTGTGACGCGCCGAGACCGATGTGCCAGGTGTCGTCCAGTTATTCGCTGTTGTTGCGTTGTCATTCGCTTGCCTGTTGCATCTTGTCATGTCATCATGTGCATTGCATCATCATGTTTTCAAAACTTGCATCAGTCCCGGTCTCCTTGTTCCGTCCGTTGTCCGTTCTGAGCCCAGACACACTTGCACGCGCCCGCGGCATTTCTGAAATATTATTTTATAAGTGGCCGGAAAATGTTCTCGGTATGGGATGAGAGTTGGCGTGCGGTCTTGTTATAGTGTAGGTAGACCGCCTGCCAAGTTTCATCGCATTCGGAGTTCGTTTGTTAGCCCAATCGTTAAACTATAGCGGCAGTATAGCCGGTCTTTTCGTCGGACGTTTTCGGTTTTCGGAAACAGTCGTCGGACCACTCTGCTTCTCTCTCTCTTCTCATCCCACGGTCTCTCCACAGCCTACCTGCAACCAACATAGTCCCCCCCCTCTATCTGAAACCGTCCGATGGTGATCGAACGGATCCAAAACGGAGCTATTCCCCCTAACCTAGCCCCTTGTCTATATATAGACCTTCCCCTTCCATTTTTGGAACCCTAAACACCCCCACCTACTTCTAGCCTTCCCCTCGGGATCCCCGCAGCCGCCAGCCACCTTCTCCTTGATTTCCGCGCGCAGCCACCTCCCCGTCGCCACTTGGGGCGTTGCCAAAGGCCGTGCCGCCACCTGAGGCATCGCCCTGGCCAACCGGGCACTGCCACGTCGCCTACCCTGCCTCCCACAGCCACTCGCAGGCCTCCACGTCGCCTCCCCAGTGTCCCACTTCACCGCGGCCCGCCTGACCCATCTACGGCCCGCCCGTGCCGATCTGGGCCCGAGACGACCGCATCGCACCGCCGCCTGGAGCCTCGCCGCCTCCTCCTGCCAGATCCGCTCACAGGACCCCGCCCGCGTCGCCACCTCTGAGCTGCTACCTCGCCGGAGTCAAACCTCGTGCCACTGAGGACGACCGCCTCCTCCCAGGTCATCCGCACATTGTTCCCTGTGCTCCCTTTTCTTCCCTCTCTCCCCCTCACCCGGTCAGTCTCCCTCTCTCTCGCAGGCACTGTAGGTAGCTCCACCGCCGGCTTCGTCTTCATCGGATCCGGCCTGGCCCCGCTGGATCCAGGGTACTTGATCCATTCCCGGCCTCGCCTCGGCTCATCGGAGCCCCAACCTCACCGGAGCCCTGCTCCTCCGTCCCCGCCACCAAGTTCCCCGGCCGCCGCCATTGCCATGGCTCTGCTTCGATCCAGAAGGAGCCCGCTCGTTCGCGTTGACTGTAGCCCAGCGCCTCCCTAGCCCACTGCGCAGCTGGCCAAGCACCTGCCCGGCCTGCCTCCTCCTTCACCGTACCGGGCCATGGCCCATGGTGAGCAGCCCAGTTCTTCTCAGATTCAGCCCATAGTTGTTTTTTTTCTGTGCGCTGCGAATTTGTCCATTTATCCAGAGTTTGCCAATTTTGCAGAAAAGACCCCCATGTTCATGCATATAATAACTCACAATTCATGCATCAGATTGAAATGATTTATATATGAAACTTGCTTAGAATTTTGTCTAGATTCATAATATCCAACTTTCATCCATGTTTAAAATGCTTAAAATGCTGTTTGTTTAAATTTGTCCATATGCCATGCTAAAATGCTTTAATTCATAACTAAATAACCGTAGTTCCAAATTTAATAAACTTTATATGTAAATGGGGTAGAATTTTTCCTAGTTTATCTTGGTGACATTGCTTTGCATGTTAAACAACTCTAAAATTATGGTTAGGGAAGAACAGGACCGAACCTAATATATGCCCATGAGGAGTTTCCGGAATTGTTGTTCGTTGCTTCCGGCCTCATTTAACCTTGACTAGATAGGTAGTTTTCATTTGCTTCACCTCTTGCCATGCTAACAACATTTAATCTTGTTGGGTACATAAACGAGAGAGAACTAAATAAGTCATGTGGTTTTTCATCAAAATGCACCGTTGCATAATGAGCTCCATTTAATTTGTAGGATTGTTTGTGCACTTTGCCATGCCATGCCTCTTTAAACCGGACATGCATCATACTTGTTTGCGCATCGTGCCATCCTTATGTGGTGGCTGTTTACTTTGTTGTTTGCTTCTTTCCGGTGTTGCTTCTTCGGGTTGGTTCCGATAACGTCGTGTTTGTGAGGACCCGTTCGACTACGTCCGTTTGTCTTCTTCATGGACTCGTTCTTCTTCCTTGCGGGATCTCAGGCAAGATGATCATACCCTCGAAATCACTTATATCTTTGCTTGCTAGTTGCTCGCTCTTTTGCTATGCCTATGTTGTGATACCTACCACTTGCTTATCATGCCTCCCATATTGTTGAACCAAGCCTCTAACCCACCTTGTCCTAGCAAACCATTTTTTGGCTATGTTACCACTTTGCTCAACCCCTCTTATAGCGTTGTTAGTTGCAGGTGAAGATCGAAGTTTGTTTCTTGTTGGACCATGGAGATGTTGTTCCTTGTTGGACCATGGATATCACTATATATCTTATTTAATTAATGCATCTATATACTTGGTAAAGGGTGGAAGGCTCGGCCGTATGCCTGGTGTTTTGTTCCACTCTTGCCGCCCTAGTTTCCGTCATATCGGTGTTATGTTCCCGGATTTTGCGTTCCTCACGCGGTTGGGTTATAATGGGAACCCCTTGATAGTTCGCTTTGAATAAAACTCCTCCAGCAAGGCCCAACCTTGGTTTTACCTTTCGCCACCTAGCCTTTTTCCCTTGGGAGTCGCACATCCCAAGGGTCATCTTATTTTAAACCCCCCGGGCCAGTGCTTGTCTAAGTGTTGGTCCAAACTAGAGCCCCTTGCAGTGCCACCTCAGAGAAACTCGAGGGCTGGATTTAGTTGTACGGATTGCTTATCCGGTGTTGCCCTGAGAACGAGATATGTGTAGCTCCTATCGGGATGTCGGCGCATCGGGTGGTCTTGCTGGACTTGTTTTACCATTGTCGAGGATGTCTTGTAGAACCGGGATACCGAGTCTGATCGAAATGTCTCGGGAGGAGGTCTATTCCTTCGTTGACCGTGATGGGCTAAGTTGGGACACCCCTGCAGGGATTTGAACTTTCGAAAGCCGTGCCCGCGGTTATGGGCAGATGGGAATTTGTTAATGTCCGGTTGTAGAAAACCTGAAGTTGACCTTAATTAAAATACATCAACCGCGTGTGTTACCGTGATGGTCTCTTTCCGGCGGAGTCCGGGAAGTGAACACGGTGTTGGAGTTATGCTTGACGTAGGTTGTTTAGGATCACTTCTTGATCATACTTTTATCGACCGTGCTTTGCCTTCTCTTCTCGCTCTCATTTGCGTATGTTAGCCACCATATATGCTAGTCGCTTGCTGCAGCGCCACCTCATACCTTTACCTTACCCATAAGCTTAAATAGTCTTGATCGCGAGGGTGCGAGATTGCTGAGTCCCCGTGGCTCACAGATACTTCCAAAACCAGTTTGCAGGTGCCGATGTTACCGAGCAGATGACGCAACCAAGCTCAGGAGGAGCTCGATGAAGATCTTGTCCTTTGTGTTGTTTCTTTCTAGTTGATCAGTAGTGGAGCCCAGTTGGGGTCGATCGGGGACCGCGTCGCATTTGGGGTTCTTCTTTTATTTTGGTTCCGTAGCCGGACCTTGATTGTATTTGGTTGATGTAATGCTTTATTCTTGTAATTGTGTGAAGTAGCGATTGTAAGCCAACTATGTATCTCTTTCCCTTATGTATTACATGGGTTGTGTGAAGATTACCTCACTTGCGACATTGCTTTCAATGCGGTTATGCCTCTAAGTCGTGCTTCGACACGTGGGAGATATAGCCGCATCAAGGGTGTTATACCTATTCACCCAATTGAATTAAATTCAATTGTGTTTGAATCTAAACCTTGCATCCATATCCACTCCTATTTTCTTGCATTAAGCTCATTTTTCTTAGTCTGAGAAAATTAACCCCGTGACCACTTCTTTCCCAATCTTTTCCTTCTCTCTTTTCTTTCTTCATATTTTTCTATAGATGGAAAAGAGAAGGAAGAAAGGGACTGGACCAGGCCTCTAGCCTTTTCCATCTCCGCCCAGTTGGCCCAAGGCACATCCGACCGCTACCTATAACCCTAGCCTCACCTGCTCGAACCCCTCTTCTCTCCCTCGTCCCCTCTGCCCACTGCCACACACACAACACAGAGGGGGCAGCGCCCAGTGCCCGATCTCCATGGCTGCGCCCGTTGCCGCTGGGACCCCGACGAAGACGAGAACGATGCCCCTCCGCGCAACCCCTTCCTCTGCTTCTCCTTCCCACGTGCCGCCTCCTTCTCCCTCGCACCCAAAGCCGTGTCGTCGCTGCTGTCCCTCCACTCCTTCATCAAGGCCCCGCTTCACGTGCTGCTCCTCCTGCCTCGCCGGCGAGCCTCTGCTCTGCCGCCCCTTGCCTTGCCCTCTCCCGTGGCCGCGACAGCCTGGCACGGGCTTGCCGCAGTGCTGCGCCACTGCGGGTCTGTCGACCATGGACGTCGCCTGCTCGCCATGGCCTCCTGCCATGGACCAGAGGAGCCGCGCCGCGCACCTCCGGCTGCCTCGACCTCTTGCGCCTCCTCTTCCCTCCGTCCGGCCTCAACCGCCGGAGACACGCCGCCTCCCCGCCATGGCGCCATGCCTCTGTTCATCATCGTTGTCACCACGAGCCCTGTGCCCGCTTCCTGCCGCTGCTCGCGCATCGCCCTGCCTTGCTGCTGCCCACCAGAGGCCTTTTTGTCTCGCATTGTTTTGGATCCGCAAGGATGAGACGCCAAGACCCATACATGGACCGTCAAGCATCTTCCCCGAGATTTTGCGTACCACAACGATGCGCCAAGTACCTACCCATGACCCGAGTGTCTACGACCCGTGTAGAACTAATGTCGCTAAGACCGGTCTGACAAGTACCCCGACAACGTGTGTACCACTACCATCGACCCTTGGAGACTCCATGGACGTCAAGTTCCTCGCCATGACCCCAAACATCTATGGAATTTGTACGACTAAGAAACATGTACCACTACCATCGCCAATATCGTGAGTACCTCTACCGTCCTCGTGTATCACTACTTCCACTATTGTCGCAAGAACGAGACCGGCAAGTCTAAAGACCCAAGTACCACGACAACGCCGAGGGGATTCGAATCCGTCAAGTTTCTCTTCGAAACATGAACTGCTACTTCCCTCAATGAACTTGATCCGTTTCGAAAATGCACGCTTCGAAGGTATAACCCCGAGACGACGCCCGTGAACGAATGCATGTGTGTTGCATGAGATGCTCGTGTTTGCACCTTGTCCGGGTTGTCATTGCACGGTCCTCATCATTTGCTATGCGTCGACCCGTGGGAACCCGATAACCGGGATCAGCCCACCATTGCTAGCATGTTCCACACATCCGCACACTTGCTCTTATGCACCAGTATCTCAATGAGTTGTCGGATCATCGAAATGTTGCCATGGCACCATTTCCGTTGTTGTTGCCATGGCACCCCTTTCGTTTTGCCATGGTGACAAATGATTCATAACATGCTCATGTCAACATTTCATAAAATTGCATCAACTTGTGTATGTCATCCTCATGCATGCTAAAAACCTTTAAATTGTTGTTTCCATTAATTTGCATAAATGACATGCTAAAATGATTTATTTTATAATTAAATAACCGTAGCTTCGTATTAAATAAAATTTATATGTAAGTGGGGTGGAAAAATGCATAGATTAACATGGTGCACTTACTTTTGCTGTTTAATAACTCTAAAATATGGTTTAAGGCAGAACAATACCGGATTCAAAATATGCATATGGGGATTTTCTGGAATTGTTGTTTATTGTTCCGGCCTCATTTAAACTTGCCTAGATAGGTAGTTTTATTATGCTTCACCTCTTGCCATGTTAACCAACATTTAATTTTGACGTGTAGCATAAACAAGAGCGAACTAAATATTTGAATGTGGTGTTTCGTCAATATGCAATGAGTTGCATATTGAGCTCCACTTAATTTGTAGTATTGTTTGTTGCACTTTTCCATGCCATGCCTCTTTAAACTGGACATGCATCATACTTGATTGTGCATCATGCCATGTTCATGCCAGTGTGTTAACCGCGTCGTTTGCTTCTTTTCGGTTGTGGTTCTTCTCGATAGTTCCGTTTGCGTTGCGATTGTGAGGATCCGTTCGACTACGTTGGTTCGTCTATTTCATGGGCTCGGTCTTCTTCCTAGCGGGATTTCAGGCAAGATGATTGTTACCTTGGATACCACTACTATCTTTGCTATGCTAGTTGTCTCGATGCTATCGCTATGTCGCGCTACCTACCACTTGTTTATCAAGCCTCCCATTTTGCCATGTTAGACTCTAACCTTTTCCACCATCCTAGCAAACCGTTGTGTGGCTATGGTTACCGCTTTGGTCAGCCCCTCTTATAGCGTTGCTAGTTGCAGGTGCAGTGCAGGTTGTTCCACATTGGGACATGGATATCATGGGATATCACAATATCTCTTATTTAATTTAATGCATGTATATACTTGGTAAAGGGTAGAAGGCTCGGCCTTTTGCCTGGTGTTTTGTTCCACTCTTGTCGCACTAGTTTCTGTCATGCTAGTGTTATGTTCCTTGATTTTGCGTCCCTAACACAGTGAGGGTTTATGGGCCCCTTTTGACAGTTCACTTTAAATAAAACTCTTCTAGCAAGGCCCAACATTGGTTTTACCATTTGCCCAACATAATAACTAAATATGATAATAAATTTTATGCATAGGGAGTTAGTGCTACCCGAGGTTTGTTATTCAACATAATACATGGGGGCAATGATGATGGTGTTGGTCCCAAACTAGAGCATCGTGCGGGACCGCCCCTTGGCAACTTGGGGTATTTTGGTACCTGTACGCTTAGCTCATCCGTCATGGCCTGAGATGAGATACGCACGGCTACTATCAAGGTGTGCACACGTCGGGAGGTCTTGTTGGATTGGTTTTACCATTGTCGAAATGTCTTATGCACCGGGATTGCGATTCTGATTGAAGGGTCCCGAGATGGAGGATTGTCTCCGCGGATCATGAACTTGTCATGGGCTAAGTTGGGACATCCCTGCAGGGTTTAAACTTTCGAGAGCCGTGCTCGCGGTTATGTGCCAGATGGGAATTTTTAATATCCGGTTGTAGAGAACTTGACATAGGACCCAAAATAAAATACATAAACCACGTGCATAACCGTGACTATCTCTTTTCGAGCGAGGTCGAGAAGAGAACATGGTGGGGTTATGTTTGAACGTAAGTAGTTCAGGATCACTTCTTGATCATTACTAGTTTGCGGTCGTTTGCGTAGTTTCTCATCTTACTTTTGTATTCGTAAGTCAGCCACCATACAATGCTTAGTCGCTTGCTGCAACCTCACTACTTATCCATTCCATTCCCATTAATCTTTGCTAGTCTTGATAACCATGGTAATGGGATTGCTGATTCCTCGTGGCTCACAGATTACTACAACAACAGTTGCAGGTACAGGTAATGCGATGATCCGACATGAGAGCGATGTTTACTTGTTTTGGAGTTCTTCTTCTGCTTCTTCTTCGTTCAGGGGATAGGTTCATGGTCGGCAGCCTGGGCTAGCAGGGTGGATGTCATTTGAGTTTATGTTTGTGTTTCATCTGTAGTCGGGTGTTGTTCTCATGTATGATGTTTGATGTATTCATGTGGCATTTGTATGCCTTTGTATGTATCCCTAACTATTATGTAATGATACGGTGTAATGATATCCACCTTGCAAAAGCGTCTTGAACATGCGCTTCTATCCTTGGTGGGACCTTCGAGTTCCTTTAGGATAGGGTCGCATGTTGGGCGTGACACGAACGTGCTGCTAGCTGAGTTGACAAACGAGTAACTCGTGCAGCTGGTGGTACTGTGGAAGGTGTTGCAACAACTAGGGTTGTCTCTACGTGTTTGGTGGCAGCTATTTGTTTCTGTTTGGCTTGTTTTGCAGCTCATGTAGCACGGGATACAATGTTTGTATAATTTTCCGCTAGACTTTGACCTTCTATTGCACCATCAATACCAGCAGAATCTGCATAATTCTTCCCCTTCCGTTTCCGTGTGTCCTTAGTACCAACACCATCCCCGTTCATTCTGTGTTCCTTCCTCTTTCTCTGTGCCATGTTAAGTCATGCAGACAAGAAAAAGGAATAAAAATTCAGTTCTTCAGAACAAATTGATGCATGATACAAACGAACTAAACTTTGATGTTAGACAACCACATGATAGGAGGATGTAATATGTACGGAAAACATGACAACTTGAGACAATCAGAACTATGATGTGTAAACTAAGCAGAAGGCATTTCAATAAATTAGAAGCAATGCAATGGAAGGTAGACACCATATGAAAGATGCTACAAATATCGCTCTACATAGTTAATAGTGTCTCGTCATAAGTGGCATTTAAACAAATGTGAAGCAGTACAAGAAATAAATCATATGCAAGACGCAAACAACATCACACTACCAAGTCAAGGTCTCTCATCATTAGTGCCATTGCATATTCACATCATTGCATATTCATAGCTTATGATGTGTAAACTAAGCAGAAGGCATTTCAACAAATTAGAAGCAATGAAAGCTAGACACCATATGTAAGACGCAATGAATATCACTCTACCAAGTTAAAAATGTCTCATCATTAGTGCCATTTCAATAAATTAGTAGTACAAGCTAGAAAATAATGCGAGATGTAAACTATATCAGACTCCCAAGTTAAACGTGTCTTGTGAAAAGTGATTGTTGCAGGTTACACAACAGTAGTACTTTGGTGTAAGAACATGGTGTGATAGACATATATTGTATGTTCTAGAAACAGGAACACGTGTCTTATTCCCAAATATAATGTGTAAAATAAGCGGATGAAATTCAACAAAATTAGAAGCAATACAAGCTAGACATCATACATAACATGCAACCACATATAACAGTGCAATGTTAGAGGGAGCACCTGTGATGGTGGTCAAGTGTAACACCCACATTGCGGCTATATCCCCACGTGTCGGGGCATGACTTAGAGGCATAGCCGCATGGTAGGCAAGTCGCAAGAGGGGTAATCTTTACACATCCCATGTACTGAAAAGAAAGGGATAAAGAGTTGGCTTACAATCGCCACTTCACACAATACATAAAACATATCATACATCATCCAGAATACAATCAAGGTCCGACTACGGAACCAAAATAAAAGAAGACAACCCCAAATGCTAGATCCCTGATTGTCCCAACTGGGCTCCACTAATGATCAACTGGAAACGAAACAACACAACGAACATGATCTTCATCGACTCAGGAATCTCACACCCACGAGATCAAGACTATTTAAGCTTATGGGTAGGAAAGGGTAGTGAGGTGGAGCTGCAGCAAGCACTAGCATATATGGTGGCTAACATATGCAAATAAGAGCGAGAAGAGAAGCAACGCAACGGTCGTGAACTAGAAGTGATCAAGAAGTGATCCTGAAACTACTTACGCACAAACATAACCCAAGAACCGTGTTCACTTCCCGGACTCCGTCGGAAAGAGACCATCATGGCTACACACGCGGTTGATTCATTTTAATTAAGTTAAGTGTCAAGTTCTCTACAACTGGACATTAAAAAATTCCCATTTACCCATAACCACGGGCACGGCTTTCAAAAGTTGAAACCCTGCAGGGGTGTTCCAACTTAGCCCATCACAAGCTCTCACGGTCAACGAAGGATATTCCTTCTCCCAGGAAGACCCGATCAGTCTCGGAATCCCGGTTACAAGACATTTTGACAATGGTAAAACAAGACCAGCAAAGCCGCCCGATGTGTCGACAATCCCGATAGGAGTCGCACGTATCTTGTTCTCAGGACACACCGGATAGGTCAAGCTACGACTAAAACCAGCCCTCAAGTTGCCCCGAGGTGGCCCCGCAGGTTGCCCGGTTCGGACCAACACTTAGACAAGCACTGGCCGGGAGGGGGGTTAAAATAAAGATGACCCTTGGGTTGGCCGACCCAAGGGAAGGGTAATAGGTTGTTAGGAAAATGCAAAACCAAGGTTTGGCCTTGCTGGAGGAGTTTTATTCAAAGAGAACTGTCAAGGGGTTCCCATAACACCCAACCGTGTAAGGAACGCAAAATCAAGGAACATAACACCGGTATGACAGAAACTAGGGCGGCAAGAGTGGAACAAAATACCAGGCATAAGGCCGAGCCTTCCACCCTTTACCAAGTATATAGATGAATTAATTAAAATTAGAGATATTGTGATATCCCAACATATCCATGTTCCAACATGGAACAAACTTCATCTTCACCTGCAAGTAGCAACGTATAAGAGGCTTTGAGCAAAAGTGGTAGACAAACAACAGTTTGCTAGGAAAGGTGGGTTAGAGGCTAACATGGCAAAATGGGAGGCATGATATAGCAAGTCGTAGGTATTGCGGTATAGCAATAGAGCGAACAACTAGCAAGAAAAGATAGAAGTGATTTCGAGGGTATGGTCATCTTGCCTGAGATCCCACAAGGAAGAAGAACGAGTCCATGAAGAAGACAAACGGACGTAGTCGAACGGATCCTCACAAACGCGACGTTATCGGAACTAACCCGAAGAAGCAACACCGGAAAGAAGCAAACAACATAGAAAAACAACCATCACATAACCATGACATGATGCACAACCAAGTATGATGTGTTTCCGGTTTAATGAGGCATGGCATGGCAAAATGCACAAGCAAAACTACAAGTTAAGTGGAGCTCAATATGCAACGAGTTGCATATTGACGAAACACCACAACAATTATTTAGTTCACTCCCGTTTATGTACCCAACAATATTAAATGTTATTAAACATGGCAAGAGGTGAAGCATATGAAGACTACCTATCTAGGCAAGTTTAAATGAGGCTGGAACAACAAACAACAAGTCTGGTAAAATCCTCATGTGCATATTTTTGGTTTGGTACTGTTCTGTCCTAAACCATATTTTAGAGTTGTTAAACATGCAAGATGAATGCACCATGTTAAACTAGGCATTTTTCTACCCCATTTACATATAAAGTTTATTAAGTTTGGAGCTACGGTTATTTAGTTATGAATTAAAGCATTTAGCATGGCAATATAGCAAAATGAACAAATGGCAAGTTTAAACATTTTTAACATGCATGAAAGTGACATATTATTAATCTACACGTAATTCTAAGCATTTTTCAAATTAGAAATTTTTACATGCGATGCATAGTTTGTGGGTTATTAAATGCATGTTCTAGAGGGGCTATTCTGCAAAACTGGCAGTCTCAGGATAAAAACAGAAATTCGCAGAGCCTAAAAAAACTATACGGGCCGAATCTGGTAGGCTGGCCCAACAGGTAAAAAACAAGAAGGGGGCGCTGGGGTGTGGCCTCACCCATGGGCCAAAGGCCCAGATCTGTGGAGGTGGGGACTGGGCCTCGGTCAACGAGCAAAGAGGAGGCGGCCCAGACGCGTGGAGGTGAGGTCAACCAGTCGAGCGGGGCGGGCGAGCTGCTCTGCTCATTTCTGAAGAAAAGCACAGCGATAGGTTCAGGGCGACGCTGGTCGGGAACGGGCAATGGCGGCGGAGGTGATGGCTCGCCGACATCGGGGCTCGAGGCGGCCAGGTGCTGCATCCTCCGGTGATGGGGATGACGCCGAAGCAGTGGAGGCGAGCGGACTGGGCGTCGGGGGACCATCTCCGGCGATGGTGGCGGCCGTTGGTGCTCCTAGACAGAGAGAAAACGAGCGGGGTGAGAGATAGCAGGGAAGACGAGCAGGAGAAAGTCGGGAGGAGGAGGCACGGCGACCTGCGGTGCTCCGGCGTCGCGCTTCCTGGCACGACAGAGTAGGAGCGGTGAGGCGGTGCACGAGGTTAAGATGAGCAGGGGCGATGGAGCACTGAGCAGGAGAAGCAGAAGAAGGCTCGGCAGCGACATGAACGGGAAAGAGGTCAGGCGGGGTCGCGGACTTGACAGATCCGGTCGTGGGACACCGGTTCCCAACAGCGGCGAGGAGAACTGGAGCTCGGGGAGGCATCCATGGCGTGCTTCTGCTCATCGCCGGTGGGTACGGCTGGCTCCATGGAAGTGCTTGAGAAGAAGTAGAGGAGGCCGTGGACTCTGGCTGTTGGTCGAGATCGAGCTTGCTCGATCTGGAAGCCGACCGGGATGGGTGCTGCTCAGGGAAGGAGGAGCTCGGGCAGTGGTTGGCTGCGGTTTGGATCGAGGAAGATCGAGCAAGGGGATTTGGCTAGGTGGGATCTGGATCGATCCCGAGGAAGGAGGAGAGTTGTTCGAGTGCTTCGGTTGGGCTGGTGGGGAGACCGAGAAGGTGGAGGCTCTGGTTGGTTCGCTGATGACCCCAAGGGGAACGAGAGAGAGTGGCGGCGGAGGGATTCAGAGGATGGGACAGGATAGGCTAGGGTTTGACTGATATTTATATCAGATGAGTTTAGGTTAGGGGCTAACTCGTCCCTCCGATAGAAATCGGGCGGTCGAGAAAAATAGGCTAGGGAGTGCGATAAATAAAACGAAGATGATTTATAGATGTTTAGGGATGATCCGGACCCGTTGGTAACGACAGAGCGGGTCGGGTTCGAGACAGTTTCGGACATGGGCGAGGGGTCGATGCACTGTGCAAAGAGGGAGTAGGTGGTTTGACAAGAGGGAATCGATAACTCGGTTGGTCTTGGCACGGTCAACAAAGGTGAGGGGTTTGATGGGCTTAGAAAAGAGAGAGAAGAGAGATGCCCAACAGCAGTTTCGGAGACCGAAACGTCCGATGAAAAACCGACTACTATTGCCACTATAGTTTAACGGTTGGGCTATCAAACGAGCGCCGAATGCGATGAAACTTGGCAGGCGGCCTATATACACTAAAACAACACCTAAAAGTACATGTAGTCCCCATGTGTGGTTTTGGTAATTGATGACAATCCTTATGGACTAATGTTTGCATTGAGATATACATTTGAAGGTTAGTCCCATTGGAATATGATTGAAGATTAATGAAAGACAACTGCTTTGAAGCAACAATTACATTGAGATGATCAAAATGAAGTTCATTGGAGTATCTTAAGGGTTGCCATGCTTAGAGCTATGGTTTGAGCCATAATGAATCAAGATCTTAAAAGGATGATTTGAATGATGAATTCTAGGAGTGACTCAAAGATATGATCATAATGGACTCATGTGTTGAGTCATGATTGATCAAGTATTCAAGCAAGCTATTCAAGTGAAGAATTCAATATACCCTTCAAGACGTCAAGATTAAACATGGAGTAGAGATATAGGTTGACCAAGATGAAGCTCAAAGATCAAACTCTAAATGGACAACACACGAGCACAAATGATGCACCACATAGGATCTTGTGGTATGATAAGAAATTATAAATTGCACTCTGTGTACTAACCCATACTATGTGTTGTCTATGTTTTTGAGGGTTAGGTGATTCTCATGGGCTCGCATCAAGAAAGAGATTTCAAGTGTCTATGAGAGGATGACATCAAGTGTTGGTGATCATGGTTGACAAGGGCAAGTTCAAGATAACCATTCCAAAGGATTGCATTCTTGAAGCTTGTGGATGATCAAATGATGGACAAGTGAAGATGAATACAAAGCAAAGCTTCCCACATTGTGTACGGAGGAGAGACTTGAAGACTTTACCAATGTCTTGCCTTCATCTTGAGCCAAGAAGAAACATCAACATCAAGCTCAAGTGAACGACTAGTGTCGAAGGTATTAGTTCCTTTGATGTTAGTGTTGTGGAGTGATGACCACTAAAGTAACATATACACTCAAGAATGGATTCTCGATAGCTATGTAGTGTAGCTCTTTTATGATTCTTGAGTTACAGGTATCCCGCACTATTAAGAGGGGATAAAAGGGGTTTATGATGGATTTGCTCAATTCAACATCTTCTATACACAATTCCACTCATATCCTATATATCAAAGAAAAGCCAAAGCCAAATAGTTTCCCAAAAAATATGATCTAACCTTTCCATACTTTGCACCCTCCATTTTGGTTTATCTTGGGTGGTTCTCTATGTGAGGACCTGGAGCTTTTCCATAGCTTCAAAACGAGCCAAAGATCATCAAAATCGGAGTTCGGATGTGAAAGTTATGCATGTTTTAGTTTTGGGGTTCCTGCTGTTATTTTGGCCGGACGTCCGGTAACGTCCGGAAATCCGGTGCGCCGATCCAGAAGCAAACAGACGGATTTCTGGTACTTATCAGATGTCCGGTGCCCGGATGTCCGGCAAGTGTCGGATGTCCGACAAACCTGTTTCGCAAATATCCTGCTACATTCGTCTGATGGCATGCTACGGCCGTCGGACGTCCGGTGTTCCACCGGACGTCCGGTGCCTGTTTTGCTACCGAACGTCCGGTAATCCACCGGACGTCCGACACTTTCCTGAGCAGAATTCTCCCCAACGACCACATTTGGGGCCACACTATAAATACCCCTTCACTACTTCATGGAGGGGTTGAGCAACACATTCATATGAATCCTAGAACACAAAAAGGCTCCCTCTCACTTCTCCTACATCAAATCTTAGATCCCGGAGAGATTCGTGAGAGTTCCTGAGAGATTTTCCAATCAAGTGATAGATCCACTCCCTCTCCCTCTCTTGACCAAAGGAATTTGTGATTTGAGAAAGTCTTGAGCATTTCCCCTTTGTTCTTGTTACTCTTGGAGGTTGGAGACTCCTAGGCGGTAGGAGTGCTCCGGTGAGGAATCAACTTGTGATTTGTCCCCCGGAAAGTTTGTGAAGGTTTGGAGGCCGCCTCAAGGTCTACCACTAGTGATGTGAATCGCCTTCGTGGTGATACCTCAAGGAGAATAGGGTGAGCCTTCGTGGCGTTGGTGTGCCTTCGTGGTAACATCCACCTCTCTAACGGTGACTAGCTTCCCTCCAAGGAAGTGAACATCGGGATACATCCTCGTCTTCGTGACTTTGTTTATCCCTAACCCTAACTCCTTACTTGTGGTTTACTTTGGTCACTTGACCATGCAGTCACTATATATTTTTGTCCTCATTATATTGTGTTGGCCATTCCCTTGAAGAGATTATTTAGGCCTACACTTTATATTCGCGATTCATACTTTCTACTATTGTCCTATCTTATGCTTAGTGTGAATTGCTAGCTTGTAACATTCATTTCCATAACTTGTGACATAACTTGTGTAAGCTTGTAGTGCTTACTTGAGTTTGCTTGTATCATTCAATTCCATATATTGTGATACAATTTGTGTAAGCTTGTATTGCTTACTTATGGTTGTGTGTATTATTCATTTCCATATCTCTTGATATACATTGAGTAAGTTTATGTGACTTACTTGTGCTTACTCACATCCTCGTTGTTCTCATCTTGTTTATCCTAAGTTGTTGGTGCACTTAGTGAGCCTAGTATATTTAGGATTTGTGCTTGAAAAGTATCCGCTTAGTTTATTTCTGCATTAGGATATAGCCTAATTCGTAAAAGATTTTAAATCGCCTATTCACACCCCCTCTAGGCGACATCGTGGTCCTTTCAATTGGTATCAGATCTAGGTCTCTCCTTATTAGGCTTAACCGCCTAGAGAGTAACGATGTCGACTAGTGAACTAGTGCACGATGACACATTTTGTTTTAATGGCACAAATTACATTATGTGGAGATTACGCATGCTTTGTCGCTTTTGGGCCATGGGTACAAATGCTTTGCGGATTGTGGTTGTAGGGAATTCAAATCTAAAGGATGGACAATCTCCGTCACTTGATGATATGCATCTTGATTGTGAAGCTTTAAGTGTCATTCATCAAGCTATAACCTTCGAGGTGTTCAAGTCAATCTCGTCTTGTTCGTTGGCTCATGAGGCTTGGACCAAAATTGAAGATATATATGGTGGGTCCAATCTTGATGAAGACAATATTATTTTCAGGGAGTTAATGGAGGAGTTCTCCACATTTGTAGATCATGAAGAGCTCTCTATTGCTTCCACCTCCGATTACTTGCATACCTCAACATCTTTCACTTCACCAACATGTGGCGTACCACAAGGTAATGACATGGTGAGTGAAGAAATATCTCGTGATGATGGTATTAAGCTCATCATTGATAATCTTGCTTATGTTGATACTAGTGATGTATCTTCTATGGACACGAGCATATCTAACACCAAAAACATCGTACATTCTTGTGTAGGGAGTCCATGCATATCATCTAATGATGCACTCATAAATTCTTGTGATGATATGCTTGGTCGTTTGTGTTGCCATATTCAAAATATCATGATTCCCTCTAGTTCTCTTTGTGAAACTAACAGTGTAGAGGAAATCAAGAAAAGTGAGGCATGCTTGGTTGATGAAGAACCCTCTTCTCCAAAAGAATCATCATCAACCCCCTGTGTTCACATGTGCCTCATGGCAGGAGGTAATGCCGAGGTATCATCTTCTCTTAGTGACAATGATGATAGTTGTAATGAGGAAGATGATGAAGTCTTGACTCAAAATCTCTATGAGATTGGGAAAACTCTTCGTAGAGCTAAAAATAACACTTATAAAAGGTTCCAAGATGTTCTTTCTTGCTTTCAAAAACGTAATGACTTATTTCTTTACGAGCAAGCAAAAAGTGAACAACTTGAACATGAACTTGCTATGACTCATCAATGTCTTAGTGACTTGCGGTCTTTAAAAGAAGAGATTGAAGTTACACATTGTAAACTTAAAGAGGATTTTGAGCCCCTTGACCTTGACTACAAGAAGGTCAAGGGAGAGCTCATCAAACTCTCTAAGTCTCATGAGGAACTTCAAGCTACTCACGTGGAGTCTCTAGCTTCTACATGCGCCTCTCATATTGATAATGATGCTTGTGCTACTAAGTCTATCTTGTGTGAAGCATCGATATTAAAAGAAAATGTTGATCTAAGGACTCAACTTGATTTGCTAACTAGCAATTATGGGAAATTGGAAGAAAGTTATGAAAAGCTCTCGGGCACTCATGAGGATCTTATAATCTCTCATGATGGGCTAAAGTTAGCTCATGAGGCTATGTGCATCAAGGTAAAATCATGTGAGTCTCATGTGGATATTACCACATCTTCTACTCGAAATGCCTTATTGCCATGTGCTAGTCCTTGCAATTCCTCTCTACATGATATTGGTACATCTTGTGATGAATTGCTCACCATGCCTTGTTGCTCTAACAATGAAGTTTCTACTTCCTCTAGTTCTTTTGTTAATACTAACCATGTAGAGGAAAATAAAGAGCTCAAGGCCCAAGTCACCAGTTTGAAGAAAGACTTGGAAAAATATTGTGATAATATCTTGAGTGTGCAAAAGGACCCTCAAGACAAAATTGGACTTGATTTCATCTCCAACAAGAAGAAGTCCAAGAACAAGAAGAAGGGACAAGATCAAGTCAAGAATTCGGCCAGCATTATTTGCTTCAAGTGCAAGAATGTTGGACACCATGTGAGATCTTGTCCATTGAAGAAGAAGGCTTCAAGTGTGAAGCATCAAGGGAAGTGGCCTCAAGTTCAATCTCAAGATAATGAAAGGCCTCTTCCCATGCCTAACCATGATAATGTTCTCCAAGTTGAGAAGGTAAATAAGAAGAGAAAGGGTAGCACATGTTGCTATATTTGCCGTGAGAAGGGACACATATCTTCATCATGTCCCAACGGTAATGTCTCTAAGCCTCAAATTTTCAATGATCATTATTCACTTAGAAAGGATAATGTTGGCAATTTGTTTGCCAAGTTTGTTGGTGCCCAAAGTGGTTTGAAAGTTGATAAGACCATTTGGGTTGCCAAACCTATTGTGACTAACTTCTTAGGACCCAACTTGGTTGGGGACCATGAAGCTCAAACTTGATCAATAGGTGTGTGGAGGACATTGGAGACTTGGTTAGTTTATGTAGAAAAAAAATATTTTCACCATGTATTATGGTTCAAAGCCAAGTCAAGTGGTATTATCATATTTGCCATTCCAATGCTCTTCCTGGAGGTAATTTGTATTTATATTGTCTACATTGAAAGTTACTAGTCCCTCTCATGTTTAGGTTTTGTACCTAGCATGTGTTTGTATATGGTGTGCCTCCTATTATGCTTGATTTGAGTTATCTAGCATGTGTACGTCGCAATGCACTTCATATAATTGTGTGTGTGGTTCCGAGCCTTTATTGCTTCATTAGTTGAATCATATAGGGCTCTTTTGAGATATTAATGGATCACCACATTATGGGGGAGTGATATGCTTTGTGCATATCACAATCCTTGTTAAATGTGTACAATTATGGGGTGCCACTTAGAATATATTTGAGATTATCTTATATCTCTGTGGCATGCAATGCCTTGTTTACATATGGCATTATTGTGCGGTTTTGCCCATGGCTATCTTCAAAATAATATTCGGAAAATCGTTTGATTAAATCTATTCCAATTGTTGCTTTGCATGATGATCTATCTAATCAGAGTGTTAATAATACACTATCCAAGCTTTGTGTTTATTTCTAAACTCTCATGTTATGCTTATGTTAGTATAGATGGTCATGTACTTCTGTGGTTTCTATGCCAAATGACAAGTCGAAATACCATTTTGTTTGAGTTCATCTTATTGGTTTGTATGGAGTTATGGGAGTGTGTTATCTCATTGTTTATAGTACCCTATATCTAATTGGGTGAGATATTCCTATGAGTATGTGTGCAATGCATATCTTATATGCTCATTGGTTTTCCTTGGTTCATATGTTGAACTTTGTGTGCTATTATATGTTGATTTTTTCACTTAGATTTATTTTGGACAACATGAATGCCTAGTGATGCTATTGGAAGTATTAATGGTTATGTGTTTATTTGTCCATTTTGTATCTCCCTGGATTTTGGTAGGAATGTGCATGCATAGTTTCCATGTGTAAATTCGCATGCCTTGTCTGCTTTATTTGATCCCATATATATCTGGTAAATCCATCAAATTCTTAATAGCTAAGATGTGCATGAAATTCAAATTCATATCGATATGCACATACTTAAGTGGTTTTACCCTATGTGTTGTATTTATGCTAACTACTTCGGACCCAATAAGTTTGGGGACCATATTGTACTTAAAATGTTTTAGGTACATCTAAGAAGCATTGGGTGCTTGGCTTATTCATGGAGGTGGTGGTACTATGAGGAAATTAAAGCCAGGCTTGGACATTTTATTGATCTATGACTTCATACCAATGCTATCTTGGTAACAAGTATTTACTTCATGCATGTATATAGAAATGGGGTGAACCTTGTGTAGGTTGCATCATGGCATGAATTTCTTGACTCGTTCCTGTGATACTTGTTTCCTTTCTCAAAGCATCCCAACAATGATCTCTTGTTGCTACTTGTGATGTCTTTGATGGTTGTGTGTTTGGAGTTCATTAATATACAATAAGATAATATTAAGCCATGTGCTATGCTTTCAAGCAAAGATCTCATTGGTATATTTTATGACTCCCATTTGGATATCTTATTCTTTCCTTTTGTAACCATTTCATGTGTACATCCTTCGTTGTGGATATATATAACCATGATTGTCATCTACCTAGAATCTTATACACGTGAGAGAAGTTACATCTCTAATTGATATCCTTATTCTTTCATGTCCACTGTTTCACTCTCATTTTGTATCTTTGGTGGCGTGGAAGCATTTGTTGTATGAGTGCGTGTCTTACTTTTTTTGCGTCTTAGTGCAGTCATGTTTTGTGAAGATTGTTGTCCTTGCACTTGCCTTTACAAGCCTATTATTTCCAATCTTCACCATGGGTTGTCACAATCTTTGATTTTTAATTTGCTATTAGTGAGCTTGTGAACCCATTTTCTTGATGTGTGTGTGACCTGCTTAACTTCGTGTGTGTGGGAAGTACATGTCTGGCACCTTGTATCTCATTTACTCAAGACTATGTTGATGCTTAATTCTCATCCTTATATTAGTCTTCTCAAGTGCTTTGACATGACCCACACACATCATTTTGGTTGTGCCTATTATTAGGTCGCCTCATTTACATGTTGCTCAACCATATGTTTGTTACAATTGCTAGGCTTGTTTTCCTATCTATGCTTGCTTGCAATTGTTTTGTGTTCCTATTGATTTTGGGGGAGTGATGATCCTATTTTGTGCACTTATCCAAATAAAAAAAAATTCTAAATAGTGCACAAATCATGGGGAGCCTCTCTATTTTCCTTAGAACACTCCGTTGCTCAAATCATAATATTCTTTTATCCTTCTGGATCGTCAGATCTTTTGATTGCTTGTGTCACATTGTGTTATGCAAATGAGATCAATTTGTGCCATGTACTTTGTGCCATGTGCCTTGCTCTTATGCTAGGCTCAAAGTTGTATAATAGTGGATTCACTTGTGGATATCATGTTCTTATCAATTACATCCTTTTTTTGTGTATACGGGTTTCTTTGTGGATACATATCATGATTATTATTAGCCACTTAGAAATTTTTTTACATAAGAAAGTTCATGTCTTTCCTTGATATCATTTAGTCCTTGCTGGCCACTTTGTGTGTCCCTTCTATTCGTATAGTGGCTTTGGTAAGAGGTTGTGTCATGAGTGGTTGTATGCATTGCATATATCCTTGTGCACTCAAGGGTTTTGGATGTATTTTGGACCCATACTTAACATGATGATCATATTGGATATTCCTATTTTATCTTGTCCAAAATATGTTCTTTGGATCTTTTAATGTTTTCCTCCCATGTTTAATCTAATTTTCGTATCATGCTATCTTGTTGCATTCTAGATACTATATATGGGTTGAGCTCCTCAAATTTTTCATCATTGAATATGTGCATTTGATTTCACTCACATTTCCGCGATATGCACACATTAAGGAGGAACTCATACTATATTAGTCCTCTAGATTTTTTCGTCCATTTTGGCATTTGTTGCCAATGGGGGAGAAATTTAGAGGGTTTAAGATAAGTATTTTTGTAGTGCTTGTTGTCACTCATGCATATCTACCCCTGTTATATACTCTTGTTGCATGGATGAGTATTGTATATAGGGGAAATCTTCTCCTAGTTTATGTCAACCAATATATGCAATGTGTCAGGACCCCGATTCCAAGTCACGTCGATCTAGCCGGTAACACCTCATATCCTTTTGCGGCCTCACACACGCTATTCCCACGGGTGTCGCCTTAACATGGCCCGGGACCGTTTGCGTCTTTTGGCTCACGTATATGATAGTGTTGCTAGCATCCATATGACAGAGAACTCGGGCCGACATGGCTAGTCGTGAACCCAAAGCGGCACTAACCTATGGGAACAGGCATACATGAATCACATCGAGCATGTCGTTCAGCAGCGTGTCTATCCGGGCTGTAGCACTGGGCTAATAGGACTCCGGGAACCCGGGCTGTAGCAGGCTAGGCAGGACTCCAGATGTTACCGCGTGACATTTCCCTGAAGGGACAGACACAGGAACAAAGTGAAACACATGTCGGCCAGTCAAGTGTCCTGAGCAGTAGTGCTGGGCTAACAGGACATCGGTGAACCGGGCTGTAGCGGACTACTATGGCTCATGGAAGCACAAGACTACATTTCCCCATAAGAGAGGCTGCCAAGGATAAACAACTAGATTGTCGGATCCCACACATACCAAGCATTTCAATCATACACACAATATGCTCGACATGTGTAAATACAACATGGCATCACAACAAGACTCTACGACTCAAACATTTATTCATTAGGCTCCGAGGAGCGAGATATTACAAACATGGGTCCCATGACCCAACAATCATAGCATACAAATCAAGCACATGCGGAAGCTTAACATGTCTGAGTACAGACGTCTACAAATGAAAAAGTCTAAGAAGCCTGACTATCTACCAGATCCTGCCGAGGGCACAAGATCGTAGCTGAGGTATCAAGCTAAACGTCGAAGTCCACACGGAACTACTAGTGAGACTGACGTCTCTCTGCAAAAACATAGAATAGGCAAACATGAGTACAAATGTACCCAGCAAGACTTACATCAGAACTAACTACATATGCACCGGTATCAACAAAGGGGGTGGTGGAGTTTAACTGCAGCAAGCCAGCTTTGACTCAGTGGCTAATCTGAACTACGACTGCAAGCAACTCTTTTGAGGTGGCGCACACGAGTCCACATGTTCACCATTCAATACAGCACTATGCATCCGCTCTCGTCTCCCTACGAGAAGGCCATCCATAGCACTCACACTTATCTTGCGAGTTTTAGAGTATCCACTTTCACTTGTCTATGAACTGTTATAGGCAACCCAGAAGTCCATTACCGCGGACACGGCTATTCGAATAGATGATGTTATCCCTGCAGGGGTGTACTTCTTCACACACGCTCTCACCACTTACCGCCGTTTACACGACATGTACTCGGCAACCTTCAAGCGGAAGCCCAACGAGGGTGTCGGCCACAGCCTACCTAAACACTCAAGTCTCTAGTCCAGGTTTATCGCCTATCCAGGTTCCATCCGCAGGGAGTCCGGCCGAGGTTTCCACATACGGCCCCGGACGATGTGTACAGGGTTCCGAGACACCAAACGGGCGCCCGGCATGCCCGGCCATGGTGTATCTACCGCATCATAGCCCACCCTAGGGTCAGCGCTACGCACGGCCGCCAACACATATCCTATAAACACCAGAAACTAGTTGCAACTCCTGGACAGAGGACAAGGGTGATCAAGAAGTCGAGAGGGTCCATTGGTTTCGGGCCCAATGCGTGGTAGTAACTGTTTCATGGATCACAAACACAGAACTCAGTTCCTAAGGACGGTTTCAATGAGACAACCCACCATGTACTCCTACATGGCCTCTCACCGCTACCTTTACCAAATCGTGTTCACACACTTAGCTCGCACATAGTAGGACATGTTCATCACTGTTCCAATTCATCCCCGATGAATCAGACCTGACTCAACTCTAAGCAGTAGCAGGCATGACAAATAAGCATGAATGAGTAGGCACATCAGGGCTCAAACAACTCCTACTCATGCTAGTGGGTTTCATCTATTTACTATGGCAATGACAGGTCATGCAGAGGAAAGGGGTTCAACTACCGCAACATGTAACAGTTGAATCGTTGTTGTCCTAATGCAGTAAAAGAGAGCAGGAGCGAGAGAGTGGGATTGTATCAGAATGAACAAGGGTGTTTTTCTTGCCTGGCACTTCTGAACATATTATAGCTCTTCATCGGTGTCATCGAACTCATCGTCGGAAGTACGTCTATCGAGAGGGGATGAATACTGGCAACAGAGAGGGAGAGCACAATCAATGCAATGCAACAATATGATGCATGATCATGACATGGCAATATGCTGTGATTTGGGCTAATGCAACAGAAAGTCATTTTAATTGAAGGGGAATTCAAAACTATATCAATTCCAACTCCAAACCTATTATGAAATTTTCCCTAATCATGTTTCATCCTAAACAGTGAGGTTAACTTGCTCAAACATGCATGAAAATGGTAAAGATGGATTCCTTGAATTTTTCTGATAATTTTTCATATATAATTTATTTCATTTGGAGTTACGGTTGATTTTCTATGATTTTTAGAAGTTTATACTAATTTCTGGAATTTTCTGAATAAACTTAAATCTAGAAATTGCTTTACTACGTCAGCATGACCTCACAGTGACGTCAGTAGGTCAACGGCTCGGTCTAGGTCAAACCTGACGTGTGGGGTCCACACGTCAGTGACACAGTTAACTAACAAGGTTAACTAAAATTAAACTAAACCTAATCTAGTTTAGTTAAGGCATGGGCCCACATGTCAGAGGCTAATTAAAACTAACTAAGTAAATTAACACTAACCTAGGTTAATTAGCAGGGCTAGCCCAACACGTCACTGACCCAGGGTGGTCAAACCCTGGTCAGACGGGGTCAAACCCCCGGTCAAATCGGTCAAACCTGCCGGCGACTAACCGCCGGAGAGGTCCGAGGCGGCGGCGATGCACGGAATCATAGCACAGGCCACGGTTCGAGGCGCAGATGGCACCGTTGGGACCTTGAGCCTCGTCCGCGTCGGCTGGTGCTAGTGGGGTCGCCGGAGACGACCTAGATCGACGGCGGTGTCTGCTTCCGCGGCGGTCGGAGTTCGGCGAAGGTGGACAGCATGCTACCGTGCACGGGAGGACGAGTGGGTAGGTGTTCTGGGTTCCTGGGAACGTGCTGAGGACGAAAACATGCTCTGATGCGACGTTTGCGGGCTCTAGCCACGGCGGCGACATGGCCGGCGGCGAGCAAGCTTTCGGGCGGGGTGGCGGAGCTAGCTAGGGCGCAAATTAGGCAACGCGGCATGGGGGAAACGGTGCAGCAGCTCACCATAGTTCTTCTGGTGCTGCTGGCGAGGCAGGGGAGGCACGGGGTCCGGCGAATCGACGGCGGTGATCCACGGGTCCGAGGAGGAAGAAGAGCTCAGAGTCGTCATCACGGAGCTCCTGGCAGCGCCTAGATTGGTGTAGAGGACGTGGGGGTTGAGGCGGAGCTTGTGGCATAGCTCGATGGCGTGGGAAGGGCCATGGCAGCGGCGAATGGCGGCGGTGCGTCCATGGAGGCTTCGGCCATGGCGGGGAACGGGCGAGGGGGAGAGCGAGGGAGGGAGAGATTGATCTATACGGGTCTGGGGGGGTGGCGTGGCGCGACGGAAGGCTCAGGGTGCCCCGGGAAAGCAGGAGGTGGCCGAGCGCGCGCGTGCGTGCCGCGGGCACATGCCCTCGTGCCTACTGGCACGAGGTTGAAGACAGGGGAGGAGTTGGGCTGGGCTAGCTACAGTGTTGGGCCGCACAGCTGGGCTGCAGGTAAGCCAGGTAAGTTTCTCCTTTCTCTATTTTATTTCCTGTTTTATATTTTTCTGCAACTTTGTGGCTTTTCTAAAAATTCTTAGGCACTTTCAAAAATCACCAAACTGCTCATGCCCACTGTTTAGCATATAACCAACATGGAACATTTCAATTTAGGATTATTTGGACATCTAAAATATTCTATAGCATTTAAATGCCCGAATGCAAATAGAGTATGATTTAATTCAGTGACCCTATGATGTCCTAGAAATATGTGCATCATTTCTGTCAGAGGTTTAAGACCAAGGCAAAGATGATGAACATTTTAGAAGGGCATTTCAGGTTCATTGAAAAAGATTTTAGTAAATCCTAGTTGGATTAATGGGGTGCTGGGGGTTCTATCATCCCCATTTCAATTTTCTAAGTAAAGTAGACATGATGCAACACCATATGTTAGCACTAGGCATTACCAGAACTTGGGATGTGACAACTCACCCCCACTAAAACAAGAATCTTGTCCCGAGATTCAAGAAGTGGAGTAAGAAGACAGAGGGGTCACGAAACTATCACAGTCTTCTTGATCCAAGTGTCCTTCTCGAAGATACCGATATATTACATCACATTGCTCTTGACGTCTTTGTCTTCGAGATCTTCATCCAACACGATGAAGAGGGAAGGAAACTCTACAGGAAACGATCTTCTCAAAGATCGAGCAACTCAAGATCAACTCATGGAGTGAGACATTAGAATATCTCTTGAGCTGAGACACAAAACACACATCGAGAGAGATGGAAGGTAATAGATGACAAGGGTTCAAATTGGTAGGCAACAATTCCACGCTGGAGTAGGATGGTGCATGGTTTCAAAGTAGTGAGGAGGTAATTGCCATGATTCCATAACGGGACACCTTCGGGAAAGGTGACTCGTAGAAATATTCCCTTAAGTGGCAAAAAGAATTACTTTTGATTCAGAGATCATTGAAACTCTTCTCACCAGCCTGAGGCAATCACAAACGACTGCGTGAAGGAGCTTGAAGAAATGGCATACTCATACTAGAATGGATGATGTGGACTACCTTGTTGAAGAAAACGCGATGGATGATTTGTTTATCATCGGAAATAGATGGAACCCGTGGTAGGACCACTTTGAAGATGATCCTGATCAGTAATTACTGAGAAGGGTAGTCCGTAGTAGGAGGACACAATGGAGGTGCAAGCTGGGAACAAAATGCAAATGCTGGGAATGATTCTAGTAACTGGGGAGGAACCCAACAGTAGAGAGGGATTCCACTGTTTGAAAGGTTATGGCATAATCGAAGAAACTGAGAACGGATCCCAGTTAATGCCGACAATAAATCCTAGTGCTTAAGCATGCTCTCAAGAACTTGAGCATTTCCGTATCAATCAAGGTTTTACCAATATCCATGTCAAGGATCCTGGCAACACAACATGCTACCATGATGAATAATGGTGGAAGATGCAGATGCAAAGAAAGATAACACGTTCTCAGATTTCACCTTAGCGAGGCCAAGGAATCAAAATCTGGATGATCGACCGAGAGACATTTAACACTCCGCTTCTAATGTTCCCCTTGATGTACTGGTTACCATGGTCATGCTTTAAAGCATCAACATAGCCATCAAGTAGTGGTCGGACTTCGGAATACAAAGGATCCATAAGGAACAACTTCTGGAGAAAATCCTACGAAATCCTTGTAGAGAGGTGGCCAACTTCTTCAATCAAGATACTACAATAATAGATCTTCTGACTGGGTGTATTGGCCACGACATCCACTTTACCGGTTATCGAGAGACTGATATTATAGTTCTTGGAAAATGCTCCAACCATCATATCTGCCTGAGATTCAGATCTGGTTGGTGTCAGGATATTCCAGACTCATCGAGTCTAGAAAGGAAAATGAAGGTTTGCAACACAATTTGACGAGATGACGTTGCGAGATTCTCGGGGAATGAACTGCGATAGCAGGCTCCAAAACATGAGCTGGTTCTTCTACAAACCTATGAACACGCTATCCGAGACAAGCGTGACCACGTGGTAGTCTTATAATAAAATACTACCAAGTTCAGGTTGGGGAACCGTCATCGAGGATAACGAAGTCCTGACATAAGTCATGATTCTTAAGAAGGAACTTCTTCTCCTTGAACAAATCAGTCAGTGGCTTGGTGTGCTAGGAAACACATATAGAATGGAGGCGGCCAACCTATCAAACCATAGAGTACTTCGCACCTATGCGTGACTAACTTGGGAAGATTCCAGAGGAAACAAAAACAATCTTTCTTGAATTCACGGCGGCAACTTGCATCGATTGCACGTGAACTAGAGGAAGTCACTTCTTTCATCCAGACAGATACTTCATGAACAGAGCATGAAGATATGCTTGCACAAGTTTCCAACACTAGCTTGATGTTCGACATGAGCCATGGAGAAAATAAGATGCTACTGATGGGCTCAACAACAACTCATCGGAATTTCCATATCACTGGACTTCCACCATCATGTGAACACGGTGATAGCATTGGTCAGACCAAAAGATGTAAGGGTGTATTCTCGAGGGATCAACCACGAGTAAGACAACACTACGAACATCGTTGGTTCTGATTTGACTTGACGATAACCCATACTCAAGTCAAAGTTTTGACAAGACACTAGATCCAACAACTGATCACGAGGACCAATTGGTGAAGATATCATCTTTCTTCAACACACACACAACACAAAAATATCCCTTCAGGAAGAACCAAATTCGACAAAGCCTTTTATCTTCCAACTCTCCAAGTTGTTGTTTAGCTTAACCAACTAGCTCAGGGATATCCAACACAGATTCTTGGAGAAGAGGTGATTTATAAGAAAACCCATTTAATCACGAACTCAACATACCGGTCAGGTGACAGCCAGGTAATACTTCCGAGAAGATCTTCGGAAATAATGAACCACCGATATGTTACTAAGCTCGAGACAATATTGCTTTTCAGGGCAAGACGATATAATCAAATAAGCAAGGATAGACACAGTCCCAACTCTTGATCAAAGAGTGCACTAGGGAAAAGGATCAATCTTAGAATGATGATTCAATAACCAACACGCTAAGAATGAGAATATTGTCCATTAACTACCAAGCATCAAGGTTGCTAGGAGTATTGATTTCACACATCACAGTTCACTTGTCGGCATTCCGGTTATGGCAACACGGGACCGAGGAATGAATGATGATGGTGAGAGTATCACTGCATCAAGAATTCATAAGATAAGGTGCAATTCTCATGACGTTCCTGACATAAAAGTGGGTAATTCTTCAGGGTAGAACAGAATCAAAGCTTGATTGCATTTGATCTGCGGAATACAACTGCTTTGACCCAATCCTGGATATGGATGAGGTACTGGAGTTTGTTTCTCCTAGTCATTCTGAAATAGAACGGCTTGACGAACCATAAGAATACTAGGCATCGATAACACGAATGCACGACATAAACTTGGCTATCAACTAATAGACAAGGATCGGAATACAACTACAGAGGGACAACTCAAGGAACATATATCTTTCTGAGTTGTGGATGCATAGGTTAGTATGTCGATCAAGTTCAACATATTTCTTCCGGATGACCCATGCTGAGAGGTAGGACTGGCAGAGACACAATTATGAATGGAGAACTCCTCAGGAGTACTCTAATGGTGATCTTTTGGTTCAAAGAACTTCTGCCTTAATGGTTCATGGTATTTGGAAGAAGGAAATACCATGGATCTCGAGGACTATCGCAAAGGTTACTAGTATCTTAAAGGAACTAGCAACACTATCAACATGAGATAAGTAGGGTGAATCTCGGTTTCAAGAACCCATGAATAGAATACCTACCACTACATGGCATCACGGGATGCTTTCGAGAATGGTGGCCAGAATCATCACACCGGAACACAAAACATGGCTATATTACTAGGTGACTCCCTAAAACACCTAGGGTCATAATGATAGCTCCAACATATATGTCGATACAACAGAGTACCTCAACTCACCGATTAGTGTGATTAATCTGGCCCAAAAGGATATCAGAAATGGAAAGAAAGGATTTGCAAATGCATCAGACTACTTAGAAACCTGGGATGACTCGAACAACATAACGGCTGTAAATGCTCAAAACGATTTGAGACATCCTGCAAAATGGTGGCATAACCACTCAACAACACAATATCAAGGTTCTGAGGCCAGCTATGAGCATACGGAGGTAAAAGGAACTGAACTGAGACTTGAATCCAACAATCCTATAAGTCTACGGATTAGTAACACGTCATCCTGATAGATAGATGAGAAGGCCTAGTTTCTTAACCCACGTAGAATGAGAAGAGAATGACTCAGATCAGAAGGCATAAGGTATAAGGAGCAAAAAGAGGCTTACGTTCCCTTCCACAATCAATTCCCGTATATAACTAAAGCATTTCTAGACTCAACTTCGACCGGTTTGGCTTGGTAATCCTACAGGCAGTCAGGCTCTGATACCAACGCTGTCAGGACCCCGATTCCAAGTCACGTCGATCTAGCCGGTAACACCTCATATCATTTTGCGGCCTCACGCACGGTATTCCAACGGGTGTCGCCTTACCATGGCCCGGGACCGTTTGCGTCTTTTGGCTCACGCATATGATAGTGTTGCTAGCATCCATATGACAGAGAACCCGGGCCGACATGGCTAGTCGTGAACCCAAAGCGGCACTAACCTATGGGAACAGGCATACATGAATCACATCGAGCATGTCGGTCAGCAGCGTGTATATCCGGGCTGTAGCACTGGGCTAATAGGACTCCGGGAACCTGGGCTGTAGCAGGCTAGGCAGGACTCCGGATGTTACCGTGTGCCATTTCCCTAAAGGGACAGACACAAGAACGAAGTGAAACACATGTCGGCCAGTCAAGTGTCCTGAGCAGTAGTGCTGGGCTAACAGGACTCCGGTGAACCGGGCTGTAGCGGACTACTATGGCTCATGGAAGCACAAGACTACATTTCCCCATAAGAGAGGCTACCAAGGATAAACAACTAGATTGTCGGATCCCACACATACCAAGCATTTCAATCGTACACACAATATGCTCGACATGTGTAAATACAACATGGCATCACAACAAGACTCTACGACTCAAACATTTATTCATTAGGCTCCGAGGAGCGAGATATTACAAACATGGGTCTCATGACCCAAGAATCATAGCATACAAATCAAGCACATGCGGAAGCTTAACATGTCTGAGTACAGACGTCTACAAATGAAAAAGGCTAAGAAGCCTGACTATCTACCAGATCCTGCCGAGGGCACAAGATCGTAGCTGAGGTATCAAGCTAAACATCGAAGTCCACACGGAACTACTAGCGAGACTGACGTCTCTCTGCAAAAACATAGAATAGGCAAACGTGAGTACAAATGTACCCAGCAAGACTTACTTGTAGCACCCTCGATGCGACTATATCTCCCACATGTCGAGGCACAACTTAGAGGCATAATCGCATTGAAGGCATATGTCGTAAGTTAGGCAATCTTCACAACATCCCATGTAATATAAATCATAAAGGGGAGATAACATAGTTGGCTTACACTCGCCACGTCAATCAAGTACATAAATAACATTACATCATCCAAACACTCATGGCCCGACTACGACACCAAAATAAAAGAGAACCCAACATGCGACACGGTCCCGATCACCCCCAACTGGGCACCACTACTGATCATCAGGAAAAGAAACATAGTAACGTTGAGAGTCTTCGTCGAACTCCCACTTGAGCTCAAACGCGTCTCCTGGAGCGGAATCATCAGGCCCCGCATCTGGTGTAATAGTAATCTATGAGCCACAGGGTCTCAGCAATCTCGCACCCTCGCGGTCAAGACTATTTAAGCTTATAGGTAAGTCAAGGTAAAGTATGTGGAGCTGCAGCAAGCGACTAGCATATATGGTGGCTATCCTGTTCACAAAAGAGAGCGAGAAGAGAAGGCAAAGCGCGAGCGAGAAACTAGAGATCAACCTACGCAAACATTACTCCAACACCGTGTCCACTTCCCGGACTCCGCCAAGAAGAGGCCATCACGGTAACACACTCAGTTGATTCATTTTAAATAAGTTAAGATTCAAGTTATATACAACCGGACATTAACAAATTCCCATCTGCCCATAACCGCGGGCATGGCTTTCGAAAGTTCAAATCCCTGCAGGGGAGTCCCAACTTAGCCCATGACAAGCTCTCACGGTCAATGAAGGAATAGACCTCCTCCCAAGACGTTCCGATCAGACTCGGTATCTCAGTTCTTCAAGACACTTCGACAGGTTAAAACAAGACCAGCAACACAGCCCGAATGTGCCGACAAATCCCGATAGGAGCTGCACATATCTCTTTCTCAGGGCACACTCAGATGAGACTAGCTACGAGTAAAACCAACCCTCAAGTTTCCCCGAGGTGGCCCCGCAGGCAGCTCAGTTCGGACCAACACTCAGAGGAGCACTGGCCCGGGGGGTGGGGGGGGGTTAAATAAGATGACCCTCTGGCTCCGGAAACCCAAGGGGAAAAGAGGCTAGGTGGCAAATAGTAAAACCAAGGTTGGGAATTGCTGGAAAAGCTTTAATCAAGGTGAACTATCAAGGGGTTCCCATTATAACCCAACCGTGTAAGGAACGCAAAATCCTGGAACATAACACCGATATGACGGAAACTAGGGCGGCAAGAGTGGAACAAAACACTAGGCAAGAGGCCAAGCCTTCCACCCTTTACCAAGTATATAGATGCATTAAAATAACAAGATAATATAATGATATCCCAACAAGTAAATAAATGTTCCAACAAGGAACGGCCTTCAATCTTCACCTGCAACTAGCAACGCTATAAGAGGGGCTGAGCAAAGCGGTAACATAGCCAATCAATGGTTTGCTAGGACATGGTGGGTTAGAGGTTTGACATGGCAATTTTTGGGAGGCTTGAAAGCAAATGGTAGGCATCGTAGCATTGGCATAGCAAAAAGAGCGAGCAAACTAGCATAGCAAAGATAGTAGTGATTTCGAGGGTATGATTATCTTGCCTGCATAGTTGTCAGAGTTGACTGGATCCTCAAAAGCAAACTCAACAGGCTCCTCGTTAGTGAACTTGTCTCCCGGCTCTACCCAAACAAGACAAACAAGCAACAAGGACACAATCAACCACGTGCAAGGAACAAACAAAATGATGCAAAGATGATATGCTATGCGGGATGGGATGCGGGATGCAAAAGCAAGATATGACAAGGGATGCATGAACCTGTCCCCAACTTGGGAATCCAAGTGTTCCACTAGAAAGATGAGATGAAATCGCTTGAAAACGATATAAAGAACGCCGAAATCGGAGTTACGGTTTGGAAATGGCAAGCGATTCAAAATTGACATCGGTCTGCGATTTACATCAAGTAGCCATCTAAATGCAATGAGATGAACATGCTACAGCACCCAAACATGACAACAAAATACATGGCAGCGATGCATTCAAGATGCTTAACAAAAGTCTAGCACTGAGCTACGGCCAATTCATCCATTAACAGGTTCAAACAAGCATGGCAAAAATGCATATGACAAACAGATTTCAGACAGTGAAATTAACACTTGTCTGGAATTTCAGATCAGGTAGCACTCTTCGGAGCAACAAAACTACATGCTACAGGAACTTAACATGGCAAAGTAAAGCATGGCATGGAGCTACTCAAATAGCTTAACAAAAGTCCCTTAGTGACCTTGAGCCAAAAGGGATCAGAAAATACAATTGCAAGCATGTGAACATAGCTAAAACATAATCAGATCACAGACTTAGAGAAAAACCGGAGCATGCAGAAAACATAACTCAAGTAGGCATGTTTACGAGCTCGATGCACTCACTATGGTGCAAGTCATGACAAGACAAGCATACACCCACCAAGAAGGCACAAAATGCAAGCTAGACATGGCAAGAACAATAGCATAGCATGCACGGATCAACTACAACATCATCGGCAAAATTGCAAACAAGTTGACAGTCTGCCCATATTCACAAAGTAGCAAAAGTAGAGCTCGATTGACTCAAGCTAGGGTGCTCTATAATTGCAAACAAAGACATGGATGGATAGAGAACTACAAGAATAACAAAACATACTTATTGATCATGCTCAAAAGAGGCATGGATCACTAGGAAACAACATGAACATATGGCCATATGAGATAAACAGCTCAAGGACTTTGGAATTGCTAAGTCCCTGAAAACAGAATTAACAAGTGCACCACTTTGCAAGCTTGTGCTAGTCACCACACACATCAAAAAAATACATGGGTTGCACCTCTGGAAAGATGACAAAACCCTTAACAAAACATATGTAGAACATCAGGGCATATCATACACACATTAATCATGGCAAAAATGACAAAAACCTAAACGGAGTAGCAGATCTGACAATTATCTCAAGTAGCCCTCTTCTAACAGCATTTCGGGCATCAGGATGAACTCAAATGAAAATGATGCCATGGTATGAAATGATGTACTCTCAGAGATGAACATTTTGATATGCTATATGCATGAATCGGAGCTACAGATGCAAAGTTACGGAGCTATGAACATAGGCACTTGGATCTGGAATTTTCGGGACTTATAAGAAAAACAACCTCCGAGATCTAGGGTTTACTATTCATGGCACGCGAACCGAGGACGGCTGGCGAGGTACTGTTCACCGACGAGGCGATGGCGGCCGGGGTCGTTGGGGGAGGACGGCGGAGGGCGGCGAGGTGGCGCGGTGGCGGCGGCCGGGACGACGACTGGCGCCGCAGG
>NC_057794.1:181919752-181929170 GCF_018294505.1 Triticum aestivum
GGACGAAGCGGCGACGGAGACGATGGGCCGGGCGGGCCCGCTGCGGGCTCGCCGGGCGCGGCGGCGGCTGGAGGCGGAGATGCCACGTGGCGGCACAGGAGTGGGTGCGCGGGCGGATCAGATGTGTCCAGCACCGTGGGATGTGTCCGGCGGCGGCGGATCTGAGATTTAGGGTTAGGGATGAGGGAGAGATCCGGATTTTCGGGAGGGGTGTATATAGGCATAGAGGGAGCTAGGAGAGTCCAAATGAGGTGCGGTTTGCGGC
The DNA here is from genome assembly GCF_018294505.1 of Triticum aestivum. Classification (NCBI taxonomy): domain Eukaryota; kingdom Viridiplantae; phylum Streptophyta; class Magnoliopsida; order Poales; family Poaceae; genus Triticum; species Triticum aestivum. The sequence continues at coordinate 181,920,018 of NC_057794.1, forward strand.
CACGCGATCGTGATCGAACGCTCTAGATGATGGAGAGGTTTTAGGAGGGTTTTGGGCCAAATTGGAGGGGTGTTGGGCTGCAACACACACGAGGCCTTTTCGTGCCCTCGGTTAACCGTTGGAGTATCAAACGAAGTCCAAATGGTACGAAACTTGACATGCGGTCTACCGGTAGTAAACCAAGGCCGCTTGGCAGGTCTCGGTCCAATCCGGAAATGTTTAATCCCCACACATGAGAGAAAGCTAGAAATGACCACCGGAGGAGAACAAAGCGCCGGAATGCAAAACGGACAACGGGAAAAATGCTCTAATGCATGAGACGAACACGTATGCAAATGCAATGCACATGATGACATGATATGAGATGCATGACAACGATAACCACACACGGAGACAAAAACCCGAACCGGAGAAAATAAAATAACTTAACGCCGGAAACGGCAAGAGTTGGAGTACAAATTGGGAAGTTACATCCGGGTTGTTAGAACACTCCACCACTACGAAAGGATCTCGTCCCGAGATCTAGGACTGAAAGAACGCCGGGTACTCAGAACGGAGGTGATCCTCGCGTTCCCAGGTAGCTTCACGGTCGGGATGGTGTGACCGCTTGACTTTTAGAAATTTGATTGACTTGTTGCGAGTCTTGCGTTTAGTCTCTTCAAGAATAGCAACTGGATGCTCACTATAAGAGAGATCTTCTTGGAGCTCAATGTCCTCAAAGTTGACGGTGCGGTCAGGAGTCTTGAAGCACTTTTGGAGCTGAGAGACATGGAACACATCGTGAACATTTGCAAAGTTTGAAGGAAGCTCGAGTTGATAGGTGAGGTCGCCTCTCTTGCTGACAATCTTGAAAGGTCCCACATATCTAGGGGTAAGCTTCCCTTTGATACCGAAGCGACGAGTACCTTTCATAGGGGAGACGCGGAGGTAAACATGATCTCCGATCTCAAAAGCCAAATCACGGTGCTTACTATCATAGTAGCTCTTTTGGCGGGACTGGGCTGCTTTGAGGTTATCACGAATGACTTTGCACATTTCCTCTGCCTCTGTGATTAAGTCATTACCCAAAAGCTGACATTCACCGGTTTCGGACCAGTTGAGAGGGGTACGACACTTCCTGCCATACAGAATTTCAAATGGGGCCTTGCCCGAACTTGCTTGAAAACTGTTGTTGTAGGAGAATTCAGCATAAGGAAGACAATCCTCCCACTTTATACCTAAGGAGATCACACAAGCCCTGAGCATATCTTCAAGAATCTGGTTGACACGCTCGACTTGACCGCTAGTTTGAGGATGGAAAGCTGTGCTGAAGCAGATGTTGGTGCCCATGGCCTTCTGGAAAGAATCCCAAAACATGGAGGTAAAGATGCTGCCACGGTCTGAAGAGATCACTTGTGGAATACTGTGCAGAGAGACTATCCAAGAGGTATAAAGTTCCGCCAATTGAGCTGCAGTGATCGACTCTTTGATAGGCAGAAAATGAGCCACTTTAGTGAGTTTATCGATGACAACGAATATAGCATCATTGCCACGCTTGGACTTTGGAAACCCAGTCACGAAGTCCATCTCAATGTGGTCAAACTTCCATTCTAGAATGGCAAGAGGTTGGAGGAGACCAGCCGGCCTTTGGTGTTCTGCCTTCACTCTTCTGTAGACATCACATTCATTCACGAATTGAGCGATCTCGCGCTTCATTCGAGTCCACCAATAAGCCTGCTTAAGGTCCTGATACATCTTCGTGCTCCTAGGGTGGATGGAGAGGAGAGAATTGTGAGCCTCGTTCATGATCACTTTACGGAGGTCACCTTTGGGTACAACAATATGATCCTCGAAGAAGAGAGTATCTTTGTCATCAAGGCGGTAGCACTTGTACTTGGGTTGACTCTTGGCAATCCCAATCTTCACCTTTTTCACCATAGCATCAAGAAGCTGGGCTTGGCGAATCTGGTCTTCCAAGGTAGGAGAGACTTGAAGGTTGGCGAGGAAACCTTGAGGAACAACTTGCAGATTAAGTTTGCAGAAAGCTTCACAAAGCTCAGGTTGATAAGGCTTGAGAATCAGACTGTTGCAGTAAGCTTTCCTGCTCAAAGCGTCAGCAATCACATTGGCCTTGCCTGGAGTATACTCAATACTCGGATTATACTCTTGAATCATTTCGACCCATCGAGTTTGCCTGAGGTTGAGATTAGGCTGAGTGAAGATGTACTTGAGACTCTTGTGATCAGTGAAAATGTCCACTTTTCTTCCCAATAGAAGATGTCTCCAAGTCAAAAGAGCATGCACAACTGCTGCCAACTCGAGATCATGAGTGGGGTAATTCTTCTCATTAGGCTTCAACTGGCGAGAGGTATAAGCAACAACTTTCTTCTCTTGCATCAATACTGCGCCAAGACCTTGGAGAGAGGCATCACAAAAGACCTCGTATGGCTTGGATTCATCAGGCGGAGTCAGAACTGGAGCAGTGACCAATTTCTCTTTGAAAGTGTTGAAAGCTATGTCACACTCCGGAGACCAAACGTACTTGACGTGCTTCTGGAGAAGATTAGAGAGAGGCTTCGCGATCTTAGAAAAGTTTTCAACGAATCTTCGGCAATAGCTTGCGAGACCGAGGAAGCTACAGAGTTGCTTGACGTTCTGAGGGGGTTCCCAATTCACAATTGCAGACACCTTCTCAGGATTCACGGCAATGCCCTTGGCAAAGATGATATGACCAAGATAAAGAACCTCATCAAGCCAAAATTCACACTTGGAGAACTTGGCATAGAACTGATGTTCCCTGAGCTTATCAAGAACCAAACGCAAGTGCTTGGCATGATCTTCCTTGTTCTTGGAGAAAACCAGAATGTCATCGAGATAGACCAAAACGAAGTCATTGGTGTAGGCGTTGAATATGAAGTTCATCATGTGAGAGAACGTCGGAGGAGCGTTGACGAGCCCAAAAGACATGACAGTGTATTCATATGAACCAAAGCTTGTCCTGAAAGCCGTCTTCGGAATATCTTGCTCACGGATTCGAATCTGATGATAACCCATACGGAGATCAAGCTTGGAGAATACTTGGGCACCTTTGAGTTGTTCTAACAGCTCATTGATGTTGGGAAGTGGGTATTTGTTCTTGATGGTCTTCTTGTTCACTGGACGGTAATCAACACAAAGTCGGTCCGTTCCATCCTTCTTCTTCACAAAAAGAACACCACAACCCCACGGAGAAGAACTAGGCCGAATGAGACCCATTTTCTCTTGAATATCGAGTTGCTTCTTCAGCTCCTTCAACTCTTCTGGTCCGAGCTTGTAAGGATGCTTACACACAGGTTCCGTACCAGGCTCAAGATCAATAACGAATTCAACTGGCCGGTGTGGAGGCATTCCTGGAAGCTCTTCTGGAAAGACGTCTTGATATTCGCAAACGACTAGAATTTGCGAGATGGCATCCAATTCACCCTTCTCATTGAGAGAAAACAGACGGATAGTATTATCACGAGCGGCAAAGACAATTACATCCTCAGACGAATGAGTCAACTGAATCTGCCTGGCTGCACAATCAAGCTGAGCCTTGTGCTTAGAGAGCCAATCCATTCCGAGAATAAGATCAATATCCGAGTTACCAAGAACCATTGGAGAAGCCAGAAACTTGAAATCACCCATCAAGATAGAAATATCCGGAACCATCATACTAGAACTCAGACGCTTAGCCAGAGAAACGACTTGCATAGCTGTAGGTAAAGCCTTAGTGCTAAAATTGTTCTCCGATGCAAAAGGGAATGACATGAAGGAATGCGATGCACCAGAGTCAAAAAGTACTTTTGCAGGAACATCGTTAACATGAAGGTTACCCATGATCACATCTGACGAGTCCTCTGCCTGAGCTGCATTCATCAAGTTGACCTTGGCATGCTTGGCGTTATGCTTGACCACAGCTGTACTCGCCGATCTGATAGGAGGAGCAGGAGGAAGACGCCTCTGGTTGAAACACTTGTTGGCATAGTGACCCTTCTGTTGGCACTTGTTGCACGTGACCTCTGAAAGCGGACGGTGATACGGAGCACTCGATCTTGGAGCTTGAGACGAAGTCTTGTTCTGAAAGCCAGGGTTGGGTGGGTGGGAAGAACAACTGTCACCTTTGCTCTTCTGCTGATACGGCTGACGGAACGGAGGAGGAGGAAGCCAATACTTCTACTGTTTGGCCACTTGAGTAGAGGAAGAAGGAGTAACATCTCTGACTCGCTTCTTGGAAGCATCACACCTCAACTGAGCAGCCTCTTGCTTCAACACCATGTTGTAGAACTCATCGTATCTCAAGGGCTCGAAGAGAAAAAGAGCTAGCTGAATTTCTTCTCTGAGACCACCCCTGAACTGGTATATCATGCTCTTCTCATCAGGTACGTCCTGCTTGGCAAAGCGAGGGAGCTTCTGGAACAACTTGTTGTAGTCATAGACATACAAAGAGCCTTGCTTCAGGTTGCGGAATTCCTCACTCTTGCTTTCAACCACGCTCTGGGGAATATGATGAGCTCGAAAATCTCGACGAAATTCATCCCAGGTGATAACACGTCCACCTCTGGAATCCTTGTACTGCTGGAACCATTATGCAGCTTGATCTTTGAGTTGGAAGGAAGCGAACTTGACAAAGTCCTCAGGCCTAACGTTACTGCAATCGAAATGCTTGCACAGATCCACTAGCCAATCATCAGCATCGGTTGCCTCAACACAATTGCTGAAAGTCTTTGGTCCGTTAGCAAGGAACTGGTTGAGTGTAGCAAAGTGATTCTGATTGTTGTCTTGATTCCCTTGGTTGCCTTGATTGCGCTCTTGAATAATTTGCATGATCAACTGTGTGTTTGCATTGGTTGCGGCCATCACAGCTTGCCATGCCTCCGGAGGAGGGGGAGGTGGTGGAGGATCAGGATTCAGAGTCGTGCGCGTTGGAGGAGCCATCCTGAAGAGGTTGGCCACCATTAGCATATTGACAGATAAATATTGAAGCTGAATCCAATGGAATGAAAATTGCAACATATAGTCTTCACATCCGAACAAAATGAACGAATGCATTCCTCTTGGAATGGTCACATATCCATAAATTGAGAAGCCACTTAGAATTAAGGTAGAGAAATAAATCAACAAGGTACGGATCAAGAACGAATAATCGGTAAGAAATCCCAATCTCAAACCAATATCCGTGGAAGAAGAACTAGAGCTACTAGAATTCCCACCTATGAAACTCCCGAACCTTTCCGGTTATGCAATCAGGTGTTGGGGATACAGGGGAAGCATAATATCTCACCCAAACTAGCAAATCCTACATCCAGCTGTATCCATCCTTCAACACATAACCAAGAAACCTTCGGAAACCATCTACCTCAACCTTCGAAAAGCATCCGTTATACAAGTTATGGCGATACTCCCGAACTCCCGCCCCAGTACTGGGTGGCGTCGAGGTTATCTCACCAACGAACTGCATAAAAGAGATTTTCGATGTCGGCGTACTAAACTCAGGTATTCCAGAACTGCAACGATAAAATTATGACGACAACACCTCGGAGCTCAACTCCCTGGGACACTTCCACTAAACCCCTGACAGGAGGCACCAAGACAATGTTCTCATCATAAAACCATCGGAACGATTCCAAGATACCCGCGTGATCCTAAATTTTTTTTAGTGAAATTTGAGAAGAGAAGAGTCAAAACTCTGCGTCAGGATGCCTTACCAGAGCGATGAGGAGACTGGGAAGTAAAAATAATTCCTAAACTCTCCGATATATAATTCCTAAATGACTCAAAACATTTTTCTAGACACAACTCGACCGCTAAAAACGATCAAGCAATGGGGCTCCTAAGGTCGGGGAAGGCTCTGATACCAACTTGTCGCACCCTCAATGCGACTATATCTCCCACGTGTCGAGGCACGACTTAGAGGCATAATCGCATTGAAGGCATATGTCGCAAGTTAGGCAATCTTCACAACATCCCATGTAATATAAATCATAAAGGGGAGATAACATAGTTGGCTTACACTGCCACGTCAATCAAGTACATAAATAACATTACATCATCCAAACACTCATGGCCCGACTACGGCGCCAAAATAAAAGAGAACCCAACATGCGACACGGTCCCGATCACCCCCAACTGGTCACCACTACTGATCATCAGGAAAAGAAACATAGTAACTTTGAGAGTCTTCGTCGAACTCCCACTTGAGCTCAAACGCGTCTCCTGGAGCGGAATCATCAGGCCCTGCATCTGGTGTAATAGTAATCTATGAGCCACAGGGACTCAGCAATCTCGCACCCTCGCGATCAAGACTATTTAAGCTTATAGGTAAGTCAAGGTAAAGTATGTGGAGCTGCAGCAAGCGACTAGCATATATGGTGGCTATCCTGTTCGCAAAAGAGAGCGAGAAGAGAAGGCAAAGCGCGAGCGAGAAACTAGAGATCAACCTGGGCAAACATTACTCCAACACCATGTCCACTTCTCGGACTCCGCCGAGAAGAGGCCATCACGGTAACACACTCAGTTGATTCATTTTAAATAAGTTAAGATTCAAGTTATCTACAACCGGACATTAACAAATTCCCATCTTCCCATAACCGCGGGCACGGCTTTCGAAAGTTCAAATCCCTGCAGGGGAGTCCCAACTTAGCCCATGACAAGCTCTCACGGTCAACGAAGGAATAGACCTCCTCCCAAGACGTTCCGATCAGACTCGGTATCTCGGTTCTTCAAGACACTTCGACAGGTTAAAACAAAACCAGCAACACCGCCCGAATGTGCCGACAAATCCCGATAGGAGCTGCACATATCTCTTTCTCAGGGCACACTCAGATGAGACTAGCTACGAGTAAAACCAACCCTCAAGTTTCCCCGAGGTGGCCCCGCATGCAGCTCAATTCGGACCAACACTCAGAGGAGCACTGGCCCGGGGGGGTTTAAATAAGATGACCCTCGGGCTCCGGAAACCCAAGGGGAAAAGAGGCTAGGTGGCAAATAGTAAAACCAAGGTTGGGCATTGCTGGAGAAGCTTTAATCAAGGCGAACTATCAAGGGGTTCCCATTATAACCCAACCGCGTAAGGAGTGCAAAATCCGGGAACATAACACCGATATGACGGAAACTAGGGCGGCAAGAGTGGAACAAAACACTAGGCGAGAGGCCGAGCCTTCCACCCTTTACCAAGTATATAGATGCATTAAGATAACAAGATAATATAATGATATCCCAACAAGTAAATAAATGTTCCAACAAGGAAACGGTCTTCAATCTTCAGCTGCAACTAGCAACGCTATAAGAGGGGCTGAGCAAAGCGGTAACATAGCCAATCAACGGTTTGCTAGGACATGGTGGGTTAGAGGTTTGACATGGCAATTTTTGGGAGGCTTGAAAGCAAATGGTAGGCATCGTAGCATTGGCATAGCAAAAAGAGCGAGCAAAGTAGCATAGCAAAGATAGTAGTGATTTCGAGGGTATGATTATCTTGCCTGCACAGTTGTCAGAGTTGACTGGATCCTCGAAAGCAAACTCAACGGGCTCCTCGTTAGCGAACTTGTCTCCTGGCTCTACCCAAAGAAGACAAACAAGCAACAAGAACACAATCAACCACGTGCAAGGAACAAACAAAATGATGCAAAGATGATATGCTATGCGGGATGCGATGCGAGATGCAAAAGCAAGATATGACAAGGGATGCATGAACCTTGCCCCAACTTGGGAATCCAAGTGTTCCACTGGAAAGATGAGATTAAATCGCTTGAAAACGATATAAAGAACGCCGGAATCGGAGTTATGGTTTGGAAATGGCAAGCGATTCAAAATTAACACCGGTCTGCGATTTACAGCAGGTAGCCATCTAAATGCAATGAGATGAACATGCTACAACACCCAAACATGACAAAAAAATACATGGCAGGGATGCATTCTAGATGCTTAACAAAAGCCTAGCACTGAGCTACGGCCAATTCATCCATTAGTGAAATTAACACTTGTCTGGAATTTCAGATCAGGTAGCACTCTTCGGAGCAACAAAACTACATGCTACAGGAACTTAACATGGCAAAGTAAAGCATGGCATGGAGCTGCTCAAATAGCTTAACAAAAGTCCCTTAGTGACCTTGAGCCAAAAGGGATTAGAAAATACAATTGCAAGCATGTGAACATAGCTAAAACATAATCAGATCACAGACTTAGAGAAAAACTGGAGCATGCAGAAAACATAACTCAAGTAGGCATGTTTACGAGCTCGATGCACTCACTATGGTGCAAGTCATGAGAAGACAAGCATACACCCACCAAGAAGGCACAAAATGCAAGCTAGACATGGCAAGAACAATAGCATAGCATGCACGGATCAACTACAACATCATCGCCAAAATTGCAAACAAGTTGACAATCTGCCCAGATTCACAAAGTAGCAAAAGTAGAGCTCGATTGACTCAAGCTAGGGTGCTCCATAATTGCAAACAAAGACATGGACGGATAGAGCACTACAAAAATAACAAAACATCCTTACTGATCATCCTCAAAAGAGGCACGAATCACTAGGAAACAATATGAACATATGGCCATATGAGATAAACAGCTCAAGGACTTAGTGGAATTGCTAAGTCCTAGAAAACAGAATTAACAAGTGCACCACTTTGCAAGCTTGTGCTAGTCACCACACACATCACAAAAATACATGGATTGCACCTCTGGAAAGATGACAAAACCCTTTAACAAAACATATGTAGAACATCAGGGCATATCATGCACACATTAATCATGGCAAAAATGACAAAAACCTAAACGGAGGAGCAGATCTGACAATTATCTCAAGTAGCCCTCTTCTAACGGCATTTCGGGCATCAGGATGAACTCAAATGAAAATGATGCTCTGGTATGAAATGATGTACTCTCAGAGATGAACATTTTGATATGCTATATGCATGAATCGGAGCTACGGATGCAAAGTTATGGAGCTATGAACATAGGCACTTGGATCTAGAATTTTCGGGACTTAGAAGAAACACAACCTCCGAGATCTAGGGTTTACTGTTCACGGCACGCGAACCGAGGACGGCCGGCGAGGTACTGTTCACCGACGAGGCGACGGCGGCCGGGGTCGTCGGGGGAGGACGGCGAAGGGCGGTGAGGTGGCGCGGTGGCGGCGGCCGGGACGGC